>NW_020448141.1:678038-811753 GCF_003343035.1 Apteryx rowi
GTACCCGGGGCGGTCGGAGGTGTCTCCAGCGCCCGGCGCGGGGGAACAAACGCTTGGGTGCTCTTTGGCGCTGAGGTGGCCGTATGAGCCGGAGAGTGATGCCGCTTCCTTCCGCGCGTGGGAAGAACGGTGGGGAACGCCGCCGATCAGCAGCCCCTGCTGCAGACTGCGCCGTGAGCAACCACCGACCTACAGTTTTAAGAGATTGCGATCCACTCTTTTGCCTTACTCCCACTCAGTTAAATCACAAGCTTGCCAACAGGCAGCAATTTTCTAAGGAGAATTGCTGCCAAGGGAAGGGAAACTACTAACCTTGCAGCAAAGCTACCATTGGAAGCTCTTTAGCTGCTGTCCCTCACCCAGCTTCTTGCCAGAGGTTTCCTCTTCTCTAGGTTGTGCTAAATGTGGAAAGAGGCCTTCGTGCAGCTCTTCTGTAACTGAGGACACCAAAACCATTGGTGAGGGAAAGGTGAGGATGCCAATTTTTAAAACTTTTTTCTCCCCTAAGTCAGTTCCCAGTGCAAACAAACCTTGCACTGACCACAAGCCCCAGACTTGACTCTAGCTACCAGTTTAATAATCAAGCCCCAGCCCAGTTCCTGTTTAAACTGATGACTAAGAGGTCAGGTTACTGGGTATGCACTGGAGAGTATTAGTTAAAGATTTTCTGCTATACTCTCTGTGAATTTACAGTTAAGTCGGAAATGAGAGCCTAATGAAAAGGCTTGTAAAATATATCCTTTTATATACTACCCTCTTTATAATTTCTAGGCTCACTTCTGGTCCATCATTTGGTGCAATCTGAGCCACAGAAGGATCTTGCAGTGGAGTCCAAGTGCTTCATTAATAAAAAAAAGAAATCTGCTGCCTTGCTGGTTAGACAGGCTAAATGTTTTGTAAATCCAGGCCCATGGGGTTGCCAGGAGACGTTCTCCGAGCACCAGCTTATCCTGAGCTAATAAATGCAATGTTTGAAAGCATAGATTGTCAGGAAGAAATGGTTGGGGAGAAAAGTTCTGCAGGACCCAGAGTTTTCTTTATGTACCATGATACCTGTCCAGGAGACTCATTCTGCCGAAACTCTCTGGCTTACTCCTATCTAATATCACTGTGAAGCAGCAATACTTTTGTCACTGAATTACTTGCTTTTTAAGAAGTTGCATGTTGTGCTGAATAGGTACATGCTAATGGTTTGATAAATTGTGATTATTTTACTTTGTTTTAGCACAAAATAGTTTCTTTTAGATATCTGGACTGCATGACATTGGAGTCATTAACATGCTTTGCCAAAAGACACCAGAATAATTTTAGTTAATAAATAAGTAAATATTTTTCATAACTGTAGTGAAATAGTATTTATACAACTTGAGGTCATTACACACGTACACACACATTTTGTTTGCCTTGTTCATTTTCTGTTGAGGATTTAATCAGCATTGCGCAAGATATCTTAAGTTAGACGGACATAGATTAATAAATTGTGAGGGTTTAACTATAAAGATCTTCCTCTGAGCATGTTTATTTTGCATGAATGCATTTGTTCAGCTAGTGACTTTCTTTGAAATATTAAATGTGCCTTTATTTAATTTTACTTAATGCATTTTTTCAAAAAGACAACTAGCTTGAAGATTAAAAGAAGGATGTGATAGGAATGGATATTTGATAATTCCTACCTTTGTATGTTTAAATTAGGCTTTACAGTTATTTTCTTTTCGTGTTTCTCGTAGGACTCTGGTTCCCTGTAAAGAGAAAAGGAAAAACATCTGTTAGTCTGGTGATGTCTCTGGGAGGTGCTGTTACTGTTCCAAAAGGCCATCGGGGATGTAAGATTTTCTGCAGGTTCTGACATCTCAACATAATGTCCTGGTCACTGGGAGTGACATCCGTGGCACAGCCTCCAACAGACTTTGGCTTTCATCAAGGAAGTAAGCAAAACCTCTAGTGGTTTCAGCAGACCTCTCTCTTGTGTCTCTTTCTATCTACGGACATGTTAAATGCAATGCTCAGGCACCTTCCTCTGAAGGTGATGTGTAATGTGACGACCTCCGATCTAAGATTTATCAGTATAAAAGAGAAGTTCCTGAAACATTGCATACTGATAAACAAAATGTTTTGTTGGGTTAAGTATTGTTAGCACTCAAAAAGCATACCAATTCTTATGATAAGAACGTACATTATTTATATGTTAAACCTGTATCTTTTAAGCAGATTGGGAATTACAGCATGCCAGATTTTAGACTTTATGTGAAAGCTGATTTTAAAATACAGGACTGTAAATCAGGTATCCAAAATATTTGCCACTATTCCTTTTTTGTAAACTTAAACTGTATTAATTGGTTAAAAAAAGGTGTGGCTAAAACACTTCAGAATGGAAATTTATGTTGCATCCTGAAATGAGCAGTTGCCCCAGCCAAAATGGAGTTTAAAGCAGAAATGGTAACAGATCCTACACTACCAAAGTAATCAGCCATTGCTGCATTAAAGCATGTCCAATACAGTGCCAAAGTGAAAAGCACAGCAGGGAAAGACAAGGTAGTTTACAGCTGAATGTATCTTGTTTCTCCCTTTCCTGTCTATGGATGATAAGAAAGTACCTAGAAGGCAGTGCAACCTTGTGGTTAGGCTGGAGAGAAAATGAAGCTCCTGTGCAGGGTGATAGTTCTTTTTCTGCCCGGTGGGGAAACAAATTCTTCATTGGATATGTCCAAGTCACAGACTGAAAGAGGGCATTAGGTAAGTGTGGAGCTCCACTAGTCCTTAGGCTGGGGTACTGCAGAGCAGTACTGCAGCTGCCCAGTGATCAGTACAGAAGGATCCTTTTTTCTTTGCAGGACATCTGTTTTGTCTGTTTATTCTGGCTAGCCCTGGGGGATTGTGTATGCCTTTTAAGGTTTATCACTAGGTAGGATTTTTGTATATACAGCAGAAGTTTATTTATATACTGTGTGTATTTGATGCCTTATTTATCTGTCTGTATATGTATACATCCATTTACATCATGTATCTAGCATGTTTCAGTGAGGATCTTAAAATAATGCATATATTTATAACACTTCATTAAGCCATACAGTGTTCTTAAGACCAAGGCAAATATCACAATTTCTGTTTTATGTTAATAGGTGCTGGTACCAGCAATGTTGAGTGATTAGGGATGAATCACTCCTAGAACCAGAAAGAAATGCAGGAGTCTTAATTACCCTGTCACAATTTACCACATGGCCACAGCCTACCATTCACAGTAATTTTATGAGTTATGTGACATTAATATGTTTTTATTTAGATTTTCATGCTATTTAAGAGCCACTTTTTTAGAAATTGTCTTTTTAAATTGATTCTTTTGTTTGGCACACTGCCACCTAGCTGCAGTCTTCCCTGAACAATCCTGTAGTTAGTGTGATGCTGGGAGCAAGACGAGACATTTGGCGGGTGAGGTTTACTTGGGTTCACCTGAAAAGTTCTTCAGCAATCAAGTTGTTGATGGGAGGAAAAGACAAAATAGAAAAAACAGTATTATTGTTACTATTCATACAGTGACCAGTTCACCCATCATTATAATTTTCAAGCAAGTTATGATGTTCTGACACTAACGTTATTTTCACTCTGAAAATACTTGATAGCGAAGGATGAAACATTAGTGGAAAAGTCAGATTTACCCGGGCTTATTTTAGTAGCTAGGCCCTGGGGAAGGAAACAAGGAAGAAATGGAAGTACCTAGAAGGTGGATTTACTGAATGTTTGTTTGGAGGGAATGTGAAAGCTGATCATTACAGTAATTCGCTGTTTGGGAAATAAAAAACATGTGTTAGAGTGAAGATGTGGAAATAAGTTATATCAAGAAAACCTATTATTTTGAGTTGAGGTGGATGTGACATCATTTAGGGAATTACAGCCAGGCTGCAAAAGCATTAAATGGATATTTCACTAACATAGGAACTACATGCTTTAAACAGTACTTCAAATGATGCTTTTCTGACTCTAACATTTACTGTTCTGTTAACTTATCCCTGCATGTCTGTGTATCACACAAAGCCAAAGGCATAAATGGGAAAGCTATGTAAGCTATGTGTAAAGGTACATGAAGAACGCTGAGGCTTTAGGTGGTAGGGAGGAATAATACCTTTTGTCAGAACAACTAGTATTTGAAAACAGACCAACTTTGGCTTTTTGGCTCATCTATCTTTTTTTCTCAAGCTATATATAACTGCACATTCAAAGCTTGTCTCACAGCCCTAAACAATCCTATCTAAAGCAACGATACTGTTTCTAAAGAACTGTGAGAGGGGGGAGTATGGCAGCAAGGCAGGTCAAATCATCTGTATCTATCCTCTAGCCAGGTATTTATATTGTATTCTTAGCTGCGCTGTCCGATTGTCAGTAAATCATTGCAACAGGTCTCTGAAGGAGCTGATCTGTCCTGTTTCTACATGTACAGAGAAACACATAGTAGATTTGAACCCAAATGCCAGGTAGGCTCAAATCTTGCCCAGAAAAGACTGAAAAAGGGTGTGAATTTTAGAAGGATGTGTTGCCATGAATGAATCACTTTGACTGTTTTTTGAATTGTACAGTTTCTGGACTCTTCCTTCTCACCCCACCAAAGGGATCAATAGCCAGTTGTTCCATATAATGGCAGGTGTCTGAGCCAAACATTTAAAAATTTGCACTGCAGCACAGTAGTGAGGCTAGAAAGTGATACATTCTGGGGTGCTTGTCGGTGGAACTGTGGGGAAGATTCCCAAAGTGTTGTTCACTTAATGCAACAAAAGTTCAGTGTGATAGAAAGCCAAGACTTCCACATCTATGAGGAGGTTAACTCCAGTTCACAGAGGCTACTGTCTTGTTTTTCTCCTTAACACTTTTAAAACATAAAACCTTTGAATATGTGTGTGTGTGGAGATGTACGATGTATTTCTGGGTCCTCTGCATGCTGTCATGATTTGCATTCTTATCTGCGTAAAAGACAATATTTGATACATACCATGTGAACGTATAAAGTCATTTCTTCACTTAGTAGCTCATACAGAAATTCTATCCAGTTCTTTTCGTCCTTCCTCCTTTCACTGTGTCTGTGTGGCAAACACCCTTGGGTTTCTGTGGGTTTTGAAGTATATTTGCATGGCACTATGTAATGAGTGATTACATTGTTTTGTAGTTGTTTGAAGGAGGTCACAATAATGGATTTTTTCTTCTTTTTCTTTTTTTGTGGTGATTATAATAGGATTTTGCTTTAGTCATTTTAGGATCAACTGCAATATGAATGGAAAACTGTATCTATGAAAGAAGCACCTGATTGTGACAAATTGTCGGAAGATTTTAGATGTGATGTAATACCTTTTTTCCTGTAAATCCCTCCCTAGAATTGTATTTGATTTCTGAGGTGTAAGCATGGAAAAAACAGATTTCTTTGGACAGAGGAAAGTCAAGAATTTTTTGTTAGTGAGTAAGACCAAAAAATTTTAGACATCTCTAATGTCCTGGGATACTATTATTCAGATAGCAGTGCTTTTCCTATTCTTGACTAGGACTTTGGAACAATCAAACAGGAAATACCCAATGGAATTTTATTTTTAAGAAGTTTTTGAAAACTCTTTGGATATCATTCAGTGCAAAAAGTAATCATTAAAGCTTTTCAGTACTTAATCAGAGTATATCTTGAAGTGTTCATGTTTCTGTGGCTCACCTGTTTTTTTCCTCTCGTTGTACCACTGTGGTAAACTGGCAGGATACATAAACCATTTCTCTGTTGACTCTTTAAGTTGATGCAGTTCCATACTAATGCAAAATGGCACAAAGGGAGGGAAGGCAAAAACTGGAGGTTGGTGACCCTCAACACATGCACAAAGCTTCCACCAGAGCCTGCCAGTGCTCTGGTGTAGAACAGGACATGTAGAACATTTACATGGATGTACAAGAAATCTTGTTTCTTCTGCATGGCTGGCAATCATTCAGAGCCCCTGCTGTAGGTGGAGGAAAGGGACTGACACAGAGTTGAAAGCACAGAAGAGGCACAGAACATCTGGAAGGACCAGAAAGTGGGAATGGGGGCAAAAAGGAAGGTGATGCCTACAACCACTGAGGAGCTGAAGATAGAAGGAGCCTCACAGAGGAGAGTGTGGAGCAAAGGGAGGAGGAGTGATTGAAATGCAGATATTTATACGAAGATGAGAGTAGGTGGCTGGAGGAGCCTTGGTATTTGAAAAAAGAGAATGGCGACACACAGAACTAATAGGAGATTTAGAGTAGGGGAATCACAGGGAGATCTTTAAAGAGAAGAGAAGGGAATGTGGCCCACAAAGAATTTGCAGGAGACAGAGATGCAAGAAGCCTTGGTACCTGCAGTAAACTCATCCAGCTGAAGCTATGAAACACCCAACTCCCAAGTTCCTATGCCCTTTCTACTACAAATGCTGCACTGATAGTGTTAATAGTGTGAATTCCTATGTATTTACATTAAATGCTTTTGAAAGATATAAAGATACACTTCTGGATTGAATGTCAGAATCAGGGCCTTATATAACATTAACGCGTTTGTAACATGTATTGGGTTGCTCTCCTTCCACTCCTTGGCAAGGCTGGTTAGCTGACTTTAGGGCAGGCACAGCTATTTTGGGATGTGTTTGCCTTCAAGGCAAGCAACTTATTTGAGAGTTTTATATTTATAAACCCCACCTTAAAAGGAGTGTCAGCATAGACCCATGTCATGTAACATCTTTTTGACAGAAGCAGGGAGCAGGGTGTTACATCATTTAGCTTCATCTGTCATCATTGAAAAGAAAGAGGTAGCTACAGAAGGCACTTGCTGGCCCTTGCCTCTAAGCTGGGAGAAGCCCATCTTTGCCTGTTGATCACACAGCGAACCTTAGAACCTCTTATATGGCTAATGTAGTTGCCTACACTGGATGGTTTGAATATCCCCAAAGTTGCTGTCATTAGAACTGAAGTATTTCCAAATGTGGTCGATGCTGGACTTGCTTTTTCAAAAGCATATCTGAAAGAAGTTCAGATGTGTAGTTTATAGGCCTGGTTCAGATCTCAGTTAAACTCTTGTAAATCCAGAGTAAGGTTCGTTTTGGTATAGTAGGTAAAAAGGTGAGATTCTCAGCAATACAAAATCAGTACATTTTCATGGAAGCCAGTGGATCTATTTCTGTTAATAACACAAGCCTCTGAGGATTTGGCTACTTTTCTTCAGTAATTAATGAAGGCAGTAGGAAATGAGGAGATTGTGTTCATACCACCCAAATTTAATCTCCCAGGCATCTCTCTGAAGCTGATTAAGAGTAATAGACTCCTTCAGATGGTGGTTCAAAGCACCCAAGTTAGCCTCCTGCTATATTAATTATTTTATGTATATTTTATGTATATGTGGATAGTTAAGGTTGCAAACCAAAAGTATCTTTGCATTGATTATGATTAGAGCTGCTGTTACAGTAGAGCAGAACCCTGGAAAGTTATTTGCAGGAAAGAGGAAACTTCGTCAAACAAAGGCTGATATGAAAATCCCAGGCTTAGTATTATGTTTATGTACATTTTTGGTCTGCATTTGGTTTATTTTGCATATATGAGCCCCTGAGATAGGTGAAACAGAAGGTTGAAAGTAAATCAATACTAATCATTTTGGTCTAACACCACTTGGAATGTGTCAGGAGAAGCAGCAACAGTACAGAAAGCAGCATTTGGTGAAGTTGAATTTTTCTCTAAAATAGTTATGTGAACTATGGTAAAAACAGATGGAGATTGGAATATTCTGAGAGGAAGAAAATGACAAAAAGGAGAAAGCAATGCTTTACTTTGAAAAATAATTACTTTAAGTTTGACTACTTGGAATGGGTTTCAAAAGCACTAAGTCAAAAGCAATTTATTTGTACCTTTTCACTCTCATAATCATTATTGGTTTTACTTTGCAGGGACCACATCTTCATTTGTAGAACAGATACGCATTTTCAAGTGTAATAATGATTAATGCAGAATTTTAGAAAATGTTGTTATGGAAAGAAGTGTCAGGTCTCTTGGGTGGTGATTCTGGGAACTATTTCTTTGAACTTGGGAACTGAACACAAGTGAAATGATTGGTGGAGAGATGAAGACCTTGTAAGGGATGCCGTTTTGCTTGTGGATTGCCGTGAAGAATTCAGCTGTCCTCTTATTTCGGTTCCAATTTGTGTCATCTCAACAACTTGAAGCTCAACTCATTTGTAACAGAGAGTAAAATCTGCCTCTTCCATACAGTTCCAAAGTTTTAGGATAAGTTGTCAGACTATGCCTAGGGATATGTATATGTATGTATACATTAGCATTATATTCAACTTTTTTAGGCCAGGACAGTATTATCCTCAGGTGAATTTGAATCAAATACTACTCTTTAGTAACGCTCATTTTACCCAGAAATCTTCAGAATGGGATATTTCTGTTTATTTGCATTTTCAAGATGTAACTGTTAATTTTGAGGCACAGATACTCTTTACTATCCCAAATTTGGATAATTGAATTACAAATTGAAAATGACTTAAAAGCAATATGAAAAGTTAGACTAAGTAAGCTGTTTTGAAAACTTTATCCTAAGTTCAGAATTACTGCAGTGATCAGAAAAGTTTATTTGTGGTATACTTTACTTCAGAGCTTTAATGTGTAAAATTTACTCCAGTTTTACAGTTGTCCAGCAATATGTCAGCAAAGTTCTTCCCACTGCATTTCTTCAGAGAACCTTTTTCCATGCAGTAAGAATGCTTAGTTTGTATTTCTTGAGAATATGTATCTGAGAGGCAGCATCAAATGCAACATTAAGTTCATTTTATCATTGAATAATTTTGAGGTGTAGAAGTTTGGGCTGATCTGTTGAGAACGTCTAGGTTATTTCAATTCTTAATATCACTGTGAGTTGATAGGTGCCAGCAGATTTATTATCAGGTATGTAGATGTTTCTCAAATATAGCTTATTATTTACTGCAGTCTGTCCAAATAATAGAAGCTTTTGTGGTAGTTCGATTGCATTTAGTGTTCGAGGCTGTTCTTTCCATCTCTACCTCAGTACCTGGCTAAAGTAAGAACAAATTTAGAATTTTGTCCGGGTGAATTGCAACTGTTCAGAGGAATTTCTGTAAAAAACATACCTATAACGCATGGGAAACATGGTGTCTTTTATTAATACTTGCAGACAGAGAGTAACTTGAGTTATGACAGAGCTATTTGAAAAATAATTAGATTATAGAAAGACATTAAAATGACAAACTACTCTTTAAAAAAAGTTACAGATAATCTGTATTATGTAAGTATTGCTCTTATGTTGCTCAGCTTCTTTGGGACTGTTATTGTGAACAAATTAAGTGTACGTACATGTTTGTAAGGCTTGAGCCTAAAGTATTATGTGAAATGAAGAAGATAAAGCAGTAGATGAAGACATTATTTTGACTTCTGAAAATTTAGTGACAGAGGAAAAGGCATGTGAGGCTAAGGGTTAATTAAAAATTCCAACCATATCTGCAAGTTGATCTGCGAAGAAGTTGAATGGATTCCCATACCTTTGCGTGTTCACACCAAATATTTTTTACTGATTATTACTGGAAGGTGTAGATTTTATTTATTGCTTTGGCAAAAGCATGCAGACACAAGAGAGAGATATTTATGCTTGGAATTAAAAAGTAACTTGGCTACTGTCTCTTATCAACACTTGAGTTTATATGTACAGAAACTGTACATTTAATACTGTTTTTTCGCATGGCTCTTTTCATCTTGTTTCTTACTGATTTCGGTAAGACAAGACCAAGATAAAAGCATGGGCTCCCTCTGCTGGCTGCTGGTGTTGCTCTGAGCCCTTGTCCAGGACAGTCAGCAGACACTCCAGACAATAAAATTGAGAAGACAGAAATTGCAGCTTATTTTAAACAATAAAACTCTCGGGCAAAAATGTAATCAAGTGGCTATTAAAATAGTTTTGATCTAACATTTAAAATATAACTACTGTATAAAACTCACCTTTGAAATGCCTAGAGATTCTGAAGTATTAGTATTATATCAGAAAAGCAGACAGACCTAGAAAGAAAATACTAGGCAGAAACAAGTTTTTATTGTCTGTGATTTCAGATTTCTCTTAGGTTTAATTTGTAGCATGATGTAATTTTGTTACAATAATTTTAGTTATAATAGTGTGTCTGTAACTTTTTTAGCCTTTTGATACCTAAGCGAACATGATAGTAGTAGTGCACAGAGACAGGTCAGTATTTCTTCAGGTTTGTGAACCATCTCTGTCTTCAGTGTTTCAAAAGTCACTGAGACTTTGCCAAGGCAACAGAATGCAGACAGAGTTTGTTTGATACATATAGACTTAATAAGCTGGGTATTCTTAGAACTCACTGCGTCTATATGATTACTTCAGAAGTATCCATTATAAATAACATTTATTAGGTAGCTGTGCATAGTTCACTTGCATTCAGCCCATTAAGGTACTATTAGTAGACAGCATTTACCACTTGAAACTTGGAGATGTTTAAAGTCTAGACTGTGTGCAGGCAAACTAATGGAGCAAACAACCTGCTTTGAAAGCATCCACACATTAGGAACTTCTCTCTCCTTTATACCTGGGTTTGGGAGACATCATGGATAATATTTGGGTTTGAGGGGTGAGGTTTCAAGACTTGGCCAGTCTTTAAAGGGGAGGGTGTTGGTTTTTCTGGGACAAAAATTCTTATTGATTGAGCTAGGATGGTAGTTATGAAGGGCACGAGGTCAGTGCACATTGAGCGCAATGTAGATTCAGGAACTTACTTCCTTCCATGGCTATCTTAACTCCATAGTTGTAGAACCCAATCTTTCCGTTCATACTGTTTTGCTCATTTTGCTTGAAGTCAGTGGAAATTTTGACTCACGAGGGATATGCTGTGACACAGAGCAGGGCTGTTTACATATCTCTCTGTATATATACTGATATGCCTTTGCTGGTTTTGAGACAGCAGGTACATCTTTCAGGTCAAATGCAAAGCTGATCTAGCTCAAGTCAGTTATTAGCTGAGTGGCTGCATTAGATAGTACTGCACAGCACAGATACACTTGAAGAATCAAGGCCACTACTAAACAGAAATTGCTTTCGAAACCAAAAAAGGGGTATGGACTTAGGCTCTAAACTTACACATGTCCTTTTATTTCCTTGAACAATTCCAATATACTGGAGAACATATTATGCTGTTAATCGAAATGCCTGGATTTTCAACAAGTGAGTTAAAATATAAATAGGATTTCCCTCTTCTCAGTGCTGTCTGAGCTTTAGCTTATTTGATCCCATCACAAAATAAAAAAAATAAAGTCTTCCATATACTGCCTAAAAAAATCTTGGGAGAGGCATGCACTGTTCATTAAAATACAATGTATAATCTACAAAATCTATTTTTAAACTTCATTTTATATTAAGTGTATCTGCTGTTATACAAGCATAAATTCTTTTTAAATTATTTCTTCTACACATCAGGTTTGTCTGCTGTAATAATACCATGGGAGAAGGTTTGCTGAAATGCACTGTAGCCAAGCCTGTAACCTGGGCCTTTATGGTCATCAAGTAGGTGTTCCAATTTATGAATAATAGGTCTTCTGGAAGTAGACAGATGAACCAACACCACTGGCTTGCCTCAGTAACTTCAAAGGGAGACTTTTTTTCAGAAGAGACAGATCACATTTGGAGGTTGAAAGGGTACATTGTGCCCTTTAGCCAAGACAAGGCAAATCAGCCAGTGTCTGAGAGATCTCCTGGTCAAATTATTTAAATAGGAATACAAAGAAAATGTTCTTTAAGCTCTAAGTAGTATGGATAAAGTTACTTATGGGCAAAGTGGCTTTATTATTGTTTCCAGATGTAAATTTTGAAACACAGAAATGGCAGCTAGCATTTAGGTCCATTAAAAGGAAGATAATTCAGGACTTACTCAGTCTCATATATTCTCACTTGGATGAGAGAGAGAAGACAGGAATGGGAACCTAGTGCAGCTGAAAGCAGTGGACATGGATAAGGCCATTATGTGGAGCTTAGGAAGGCTGTGTTACTTGAAAAGCAGTATCTGGTCACATACACACATCATTACAAATAATTGATGGTTTGGATCCATGGCCCCCCCAAAAAAAGCGGGACAAAAAATTCTCTCCATCTGACTTTTTTTCTTGCATCATCAAAGGTAACATTTAGATAGCCATTTTCAAAGGAGGCAAAGGGAGATACAGCTTCCCATTTCCCACTGAAATTCAGAGGCTACTGCTCACTTTGTAGGCAACTCTGAGGGCAATTGCTGTCAAAGTGAAAGTGCACACTAAAACAGTATGTTTTGCCTCCTCTTGTCTGCTTCCACTGTGTGCTGAACTTTGCCAGCTCTCTGTGCTGATTCTCTAGGGATGAGTGTAATCTGATGAGGGTAGCTCTGAGGACTCTGAGGACTCGGGGGCTATACAGTTATGGACTCCTTCCTGGTTCATGAAAGCTCTCAAGCACAGGCTAAGGAACCTTGAAGCATAAAAACGAACAGAAAGCAAGCCAGTGCAGGCACAAACCCAAATCGATGCACCACCAGGCAGGCCGTAGCAAGCAGCCTGCAGCCTGTCCTTAAACAGTCGTGTGTGGGCAGCAGGCAGACAGGAGCTGGAACACACGGTGCTTACAGCTCTTTCAAAGGTGGCGTAGCCCTTGCCAATATGTTTTAGTTGCTTTCCTCTTTCTATAGAGCCAGCAAAGTTATTGAGAATGATTTGGATTATCGTCAGTCTTGCACAATAGCATTGCTAATGGAGCTCCAGCTGCATAGGTTCTTATGATGCTGATGAGTATAAACTTGAGAGAACCTATCTTGACCTTTACACTCCAGGCCTAGTTTAGAGGGTTGGCATTTACAAAAGGAATCCCAAACATAATTTACCTTGTAAACTGAGCACCATTGATAAGAAGTCTATGAGGTCACTAGGAAATAAAAATAACGAAAGACCACAATTTTACAGAAGTGTATTTTAGGATATAACTGCACTGTGAGATAGGTTTTATTCTGTGAATTCCCTTGGGACACTGACTGTTTACATCTTTCTCACTAAGGAATATTTAGGACCTGATTCTTCCATCACTGTACACTCAAAACTCCTGTAGGTTTCAGGGGAGTGCCACATGTGGAATTGATGAACTCAAATTACAGGGCCCTTGTAAAAAGATCTCTACTAAAGTGTTCCAGCTTTTAAAGTTTGTCCCTTGTTTTTGCACATAAATTTCTATGAAGGCGGATTTTTGTCTGTAAATGGATGCAGCCAAATGTGTAGGCAATACATATACATTACTTAATCAAAATAAAATTTTCATGAGTAGAATTTATTTTGGCTTTTCTTTATCTTGACAGTGTTACTGTTTTAAAAATATTTAACCAAAAAGCACAAACTGCACTTCACACAGAACCCTCAGGAACTGCAATAATACACCACAGGAGAAGGGAATAAAAATCATCAATTAATTCATAGTATTTCAGTAGCTATAGTAGTATCAGCTACAAAGAGAATACAACAAGCTACTTTACAGAAAGCATAACAAAAAGATTATACCAGCACTGGCTCTGATGAAATCACTCTTCCTTGCGCAATCTTCAGTGTGGGATTTTCACAAAGCAAGCCAGAGGTCAAGACCTACCTGTCTCCTTGCTTCTGCATGTTTGTTTTATGCAACTGTCTACACAAGTCTTTCATTTCTTAATACAAATATGGTTTTACTATTAATATAAATCCCACTACAGTTGGTGGAAAGATTCACACTGAATTCAGTAAGTTTTCATTGGTCCCTCAATCACTCAAATATCCCTCTGTTTTCTCAAAACTGTGTTTCAGGACTCAATTGTGGCACTTGCTGGTGAAAAAGGCTCATAAAATATATGGATATCAGACTTCGCCATATGCAAATCTGGCCTACAATGTGTACGGATAGGGAAACTTAAAGGCACTTAATACTTTACTGATTTAAAGATGGCCATGCATAATTCATTTGTGGCTTTACTTCAGTTGACACCCTGCACTTTTGTGCATAAAGTCATCCAAAAGTCACAACTAGAAAGGGCATATTCTAGGGGCCACAATTCTTTTGACGCCTCTTTAAAATTGAATAATAAATATAAATCACAACTGAGAGAATCTGGTAAACCTGTTGAATAAGTATCTAGACTGCTGCACTCTACTAAGTACCTTCAGATGGCAATAGGCATTTCTGGAATTAAATCTTTCTAAGCTAAGCTATTTTACATTACCAACACTTAGCTCCCATCTTCCACCCCAGAAAACTCCAAAGAGTAAGATTCAGATTGCTGAAACCATCCTGAAATGAGGTACATAGTTCCTAAAGAAGAAGCCACAAAAGCTATTTTCAAGGATTACTTACGCCTAGTGCTGCCTAAAATTGCTTGGGCATCACCCTGGCTGTCCTTGAAGTAGCCCCTAGGCTGATGCAGAAGTGCCCCCAGGGTGGGTAAGAATCCCCTTTACTGGGCTGGGTTGCAGGAGTTAGGAACTTCTCCCTGAAACGCCCTCCTCCCAAAGCCAGCCATGCATGGGCAGTCGGAGTATGCCCTGGCCGCTTTCATTCTAAAACAGTACCGGCAGTACTCTACCTTTTGCATAACGCTATTCATCCAGGAAGTGTGAACTAAGGGCTCCAGGCTTTCTGCAGCCCCTGGCTTTCACTTCCCTGGAGAGTGCTGTGGCTCCTACTGCAGTGCATGCTAAGAGAGTCCTCTTGTTAAACCCAGATCACTGTGCTGTTGGGAGTGCAAGAGTCTGCTGTCAAAAGGAAAGCATAAAGTTTGACTTTGTAGCTTACTGAATAAGGCAGATGAGGGCTCCTGGATCAGGAAAGCACACACCTATGCATATTAATGCTACCTACAAATCTGACCTTGGAAAAACTTCCTTATTTGACAGAGGCAGAAAATTATCAAGTTATATGAGAGTCGTGTATCCTTTGTTCAGGAAAGCACAACTATCCTGTAAGCAGAAAGCTTTAGTAAAAGAAATAAGAATACTCCAGTACAGTATATTTTAAAATAGTCAGTTAATTTAAATACTGTTTGGATTTAAGAGAATAAGTAGGCTACAAGGTTATCTTGCCTTCATATAGACAGAATTTCCTTTTAGAGAATTATATTGCATGTAAATAAACTTTGTTGTTTCAGACAGTTTCAAATGATTTTTCTTCCTGGGAAAACTTTCAAGATTTTCATGATTCTGTCTCTCCCTTGTCAGGGTCATATGTTGAGATTTCAAAATGGTTGTGAACTTAACTATTAGTTTGACATGAATTTTTTTTTTGGTAGTTTCTAAATACATGATTCTAGTTTCAGTGTGTAATATTTCAGCTGTAACTGCCTTACATTTTGAGGTTACAGCTTTGAAAGTAAGACTGATCAAACAAAAAATGAATTGGAAAATTCTCTAAATAAGTTTTCTCAATACTTTTGAAATGTTTCATTTTTTTTTAATGAGAAGTTCAGTGGAGCTGGTTCATCTCCACCAAACAATTTCAGTTTAAATCATCTTGTATCTTGTGGCAACAGTAGATATCTTAAAATTTTCCATTCAGCAGCATTCCTAATCCTGGAGGGACTCATTATTATTTTGTTTAAAGTGATGATGAATAGGTAGTCTGCTTTTTTTGTGTTTAAAGTGTTACCTGATAGTTAAAAACATAATTGTAATATAATATCCCCACAAATGCCTTAGTATTTTAAGAGTGAAACAAAAAAATATCATAATGGTTTTTCCCAACATTGATACCATGCAATCGTGCTGTTATAATTGCATAGGATTTGCACTGGTGATATCTCACAAGTATTTTATCATATTTATCAATGCTAGTTTTGAAAGGGATTGATTTTTGGGTGCCTTTTTAAACATCAGAAGTCTCTTAAATTGACAGTCATCTAATAGAAAATTTAGAAGAATTCACTAGGTGAAAAAAGGCATATAAGGAGATGAAATATGTTCAGTTTTAGGTTTGCAGAGAATGCCTGGAGCATTTTATATTTTACAAACATTGTTAAAATCCCATCTGGTGTTTGTGAAGTATTTTACTATCTCCTGCTGGGCCAGGCAGACATTGGTTTTCATGTCTGTATGTTTCCAAAACATTAGAAAAAAATTCTAATGGACCTGGATCAAGTGCAGCAAAATGATAGAATACCATATTTCCACTCTTCTGCATTTGGGAATGGAGACAAATGTCCTTGGTTCCAGAAAAGATCCATCAGTTCACATAATGGAACTTCTTGTGGAAAATGCAAAGGAGTGAATTTCTCTAAGTAGTTCAGCATTCAACATCTTGCGCATGATAGATTTTTATGAGCAATAAATATATAATTTCTGTTTCAACTATATTCTTCATTTTCAAGGAAATTCATTCAAAAAATATAAAAAGCCAGATGAAAATGTGTTCCATTTTGATATACAGACTTTGCCTTTATACAGTTGACTTTACCTATTAATTGGGTGCAAAAAAATAAATACCAAAAGTGAAATGCAAAGTCCTCCTAATTATATATTCCTAGAGCAGCATCATGTGTATCTATAACCCATTTTCTCTGAAGTCCATGGGAACAGACCCATTTCTGGTCTTACATTGCATCTACAACTGATATAACTTTAATTATTTTAATTCAGTTATTGCACTAATAAGAGAGGTGAAAAGAGAATCAGTTTGAAAGGGGGAAAGGGTAGGTGGGTCTGCATTAGCTGCTGTTCATAGAAGGGAGAGACTTGTCCAAAATGGCATGGCAGTGATAGCATACCTACTGCATACAACTGCATTTTAATGGCTTAAGAAATATATACGATAATATTTCCAATCAAACGTGTTATAGCAAAGATCCTAGAAAGCCTTTTCTACATTTACTGATAATTCATAGAAAATGTAGATACATTGCCAAAACAAATAAAAAAATCTTACAGGACCAGAAGTTTAAAATTAGCACTGATTGCTTTTTAAGATGTAATACAAGTCCTACTATTTGATATCAGATGGAATTTTCCTTTGACATTTTTATGCCTTTAACCTGATTGGTTGGCATTATATCAGAAAAACCTTTTGTTTGCATGATTTTGATAGTATGTTGTGTTATTTTATCAAAGAACAGACTTCTGATGGGAGTGTTAATTCTTGCTGCATTTTCTTCTCTTTTACCATTGTGCATCCTTCACCCTCCTAGTGTGATTCACACACAGACGGCCCAGCTTTCTGCCTGGGAAGATGAGGAGCAGGTATGCATGGCTTCATATACACTTCATGTGTGAGCAACCAAATGGATTGACTGTGTGTCCAGATAGTTAATAGGCACATCCCCATTTTGATGCAATCTTGGCTCCTGTGAAACACATTATCATCCCTCTCATTCCAAGCCCTCAGTTCTCTCCTTTTGCTGGTAGCATACCCATTCTTAGAGATAAAGAGCAAAGTCAAGAAAGTGAGGTTAACAGATCATCTGATGTATATATAACAGTTATAGAAATTAGGTTGTTCTATGCTCACTTTTACACTGACCAGAGTAGAAAACCAGCTCCTTTGCTATTTAAAATGGTAATTTCAAATATTGATCTAAGTAACATTGTTACGGTAACCTTAAACGGCATGATAATCAGCATTCTGGATAAACGACATTTATTTCTGCTTCAGGCACTTTGTTGAGTCCACATACACAGTGTTTCATAAGGGCTTTATGCATAGCAGCAAATACAGACTGTTAACCCTCTGAGAAACAGGGCAAAGGAGTGGAGGAGGCAGGTGAGCTAATTGCTGGCTCCTTCATAAGGCAGATGTGCAAGACAGGTATTTGTTCCTTGAAGATCTGGATGTCTGATAGACTGGAACTGGACGAGGACTTAGAGAAAAGTATAGCTGAAAGAAGCTGAGCGGGGTAGGAATTGCAAAAGTCTGTAACAGCAAAGAGACAATCACCTCTTCCAGCCCTTTTTTCCTCGTTTAGGGGGATATGATTGTCAGCAGCAGGCTGGTGACCAGCTGTGGAGGTGTGTGCATGGGGAGGGGAGGAGTGATGAGAGAAGGGAGGCAGACTGCAGCTCTCCAGCAGGTGGGAATGATTATGGAAAGAATGACAACCTGTACTGTACAAGTTATTGATGGTAGTTCCCAGAGGAGTTGAGTTAATAAAGCTGCAGCCAAAATAAACCACATCCCTTGCATCTTGTCTTTCTTCCTGCATGTCCGGAACAACACAATGAAAGTCTATTGCCTCCCCTTCCCCCCAGCTCTCCCCCAACACTCTGCAATTTTTTCCTACTCTGTCCTATGCAGCTGTGTCATGGAAGGATTTAACTTTTGTTTTCTGTTAAAAATATGAAAATAGGAACACTCATCAGCAGATTCTGATTCTGCTTTCTTGAAAGGAGCTATATGCTCAAAGTGAGAAAATGAGTGGAAAGCAAATGAGTAGAAATATTACCTCCTTGATGTAACAATTGGTTGGTTTTGCCTTTAGCATCTGTGTCTAGGTCTGTGCTCAGCTGCACTTCTCTACATTGGGCAGAAATTACTGTGTTTTCACTGGAAAATTCAAGAGGGGAGCTAACACCCAGCAATCAGGTGATAGTCTTTTGAAGTGATTGTTCTTTTCAGTAGTATACACTTGTAGAAAAGGGGTTGTTCTTAGTGAAAACAATTGTAGGATGGAACTCATCTATGCGTTGAATTCCTAGAATCCAAATTCCAGCCTTCTCAGTGCTTCCTGTTAATCTAGAACTATTTTAGTGTATGATATCTTTCTGGTAAAAGTGCATATGTTGTCCGTTTTATAGACAGAGCCATGCTCCAAGTATTTTTCACAACAAACAACATTTGGTAACCCTGTTCCTACATCACATTCTTCCATTTTCTCTTATAGTTCCAATCTTTATTTTCATGTTAGTCACTGATGCTAAATGGCATTCTTTGGTACAGCTTGGTTTCCAAGCCCTTTCAGTATGGAAGAACATTTGAACTAGTGGAGACTGAATGACTGGCTTCAACATGATGTCTACTATTTAATAGTTTTGGCTTGCCATTTCCTTGAAAATTGGTTTGTCTGCTTCCAAGTCTATCATAGGAGCTGTGTGTGCCAGAATACTGTTTTATGTAGACATCAAACCATGCGGCTGTTGCCCTGGATATGATTCTTCACACAATTATTTGTATGGTCCATCTAGGAACTGGCCCATTTCTGAAGTATTTGAATTCTTCCTGAGTATTTAAAAATAGAAATAGCTATAACAATGTAAGCTTCTCTTTTTTCCTTCTTTTACAGGCTGTAAGAAAAATAGCTTGATTATAGTCTGTCTGAATGGACATTTGTGTATGTGTGTGTGCGAGTGTGAGAGAGCTCTGTGTTTACATGGACAACTCAGAGTGAAAGGTATATCAGCTATGCCGTTTATTTCTGAAAGTGGTGACATTTGTGGTCATTCTTCTGTGAGTCTTATAATCAAGGTTCGTGTTTCCCAGATAAGGGGGCTGCAGCATTCATGAGAAGGTCATGAGCCAGAAGTGGGGTTCTGGGCCTGAAACTAGGTGTGCTGATAGAAAAGCTTGGGAACAGCTCATCTAGGTCAAACTGTTGTTAAATGACATTTGGATTGAGGACAATAAATAAAGACAGGTTTATTAATAAAGAATCTTCTTTAAAAGCCAGATGGCAAAGACTTGAAATTTGAAAATTTAGAATGATAGACATGGGCTGCACACCTGTTTATTAGCATATCAGGCATTTTGGGTGCAGTAGTTCATTGCTGTTTGATATCTGCTGTAATTATTACATCTTCTTGTAATAGTACTTCTCAATCTTTTAGAAGTTGAGCCTGCTTTCAAAATGAAATCAGTCAAACCCATCGCCTTTCCATGCACTTTTAAGCTCAAACACTTTAGGGCTTCTCCCAGTTTATCCTTATTACATACCTTTCTTGACTGCTTACTCTCAGAAACACTGGGATAAGGATTCCTACTAATGTACCTTTTCCTTTATATATGCATCAGTAGTGAAATAGTGAGTAGCATGGGCATTAGCACCTCTTGAAACTAGTGGATTTGATGCATGTCTCAGAGTTACAGTTGCAGGCAGACATTTCTGAACCAGTTGTTTCATTTTCTGCAGGTACCTTTCACAAGTGTAATAGACCTTTAATTTTTAATAATGGAAGCTCAGCCTCTGTTATGAGATTTGCCCACCGAAGTTACTCCATATTCACCTCCTCATATATCCCAAGGAGTGTTCTACGCTGGGAAATGTTATCCTATAATTAACAGTTCAACAACAGGCAAGTGGAAAACTGTTTTCACACATAGGGCCTAGACCTTTTATAATGATGCAGAAATTTTGCCATCATGGTGATGATTTTGGATTAAATTAAAATGAGGGCATTTGCTTCTATTAATTGAATTCTAGCATTAATTTAGACCTAATCATACTTAGATCTAATCAGCCTGATCTCTGTTTCTTAATGAAGGGTGGAAAATTTCCTTAAAATCCCTTTTGTTACCCTGGATTTCACTTGTTTTGCAAATATGAGAATCTATAATTTTTTTCAGGTGTTCTCTGATGTAAAAGCCTTTAGGGAGTGAATAACTCAACTGTAGGCATTTCATGTACTACTAAGTATGATAATTGTGTTACTAAAGCTTTAGACATCAAGTGTTTTGAATCCATTTCTCACTTACTTTCTAAATTATTTGACTGGCCATGGAATATTTGGAATCTGTGATTTTGGGGATGAAGTGGATGTTTTAAAGCATCTGTTTCGATCATATTGCTGCAATTTAGGAAAAGAAAACATATGTATTTGGCAGTGAGTTTTTAAAGAAAGCCTCCTCATTTGGTACATTTCACTCACCACGTTTGCAGTTGCTTAGACAATTTTTACTGGGATAAAAGCTAATAACACAGATCCTCTTCATGTGTTTGGCTTGCAAATAGCTTGTAATTTCTTAACTTTGTGTTGATAAGAATTTATGCCTTTCTATATACTAAACAAGATATTCTCACGGTTGTTTTCAGCTGTTGTTGAGTTACTATACTCATAGAGGTAGGGGGCTGTCATGTGCATTCCTACACTTCTAGCCCAAAGTCTGTACAAAAACTTGTGCAGAGCTGAAAATAAACCTTGATCTTTTGCATTCCAGTCTCAAACAATTACTCGTTAGAACTTCTGAAAACAGTATTGCCAATCTTGTTGAATTTCTCACCTGGCATGACAGCCAATGGGCCATGGCACAGAAGGCCTACTTTTTTGAAAGGCGTGTTCCCCCCCCATCCCATCCTCATCTCCATTTTCCCTCAACTTTCTATATGAATTCTTATGCATCTGTGCTAACTTACTGCTTGCAAACTCTGTATCAGTGTGCCCTGCAATCCAAACAGGCTTTCTACATGAAACACTGTGATTGGAGTAAAGGAACAGAATTCATGTCACAAAATGGTTGTGAAGCCCACTGTTGTGAAAAACATTTAAATACTCACCATTTGTTGTTTAGTATGTCTTTGGAACCGATGCTCAAAAACAGTGCAGTAAATTAATGTGGATCTGCACTGTATGCTTGATCACGGGTCCAGTCTTGCCTTCTTTCTGCAGATGATAGTACAAGATCCATCATCAGCAATACACATGCTGACTAAGATGCTTTCTTGGGCCATTAGCGCACACTGTGGGCTGGACTAGCAATCAGAGATCTCCAACACAAGCGTGCACAGAGAAGAACTTGCAGGATTTCTGCAGTGAACTGTCAGCTGCTGAGTGCAGCAGTACGGTTTGGAATGTCTTTGCATTGCTTTTCTTGATATTGCAGAGGTCCACTTGTCTGACAATCAAGTAAAGGGTTAGATTCTGCATCCTACGTACAGCTTGAATTATGTTTAGTAAAAAGGGAATGTATCATGGAAGTCTCCTTCTTCTCCAAATTCTTACCATTCACTGTTTCTTTCTTTAGTCTTGAGATGCAATTTTTCCTAATAGCTACTGCTGCTCAGTATGTAGGAAGTTTGGCTAGTAGATTCAATGCCCAGCGGTAAATAAGTAGGCCAGATATGGCCCAACCTCCAAAATTTTCTTAAGAAAGAATAAGCAAGCACAGTGCAGATGGGTGTTGATGAAGGGTCTGGTGCTGTCTGTGCACAGCAAGATCTGCCCCAGCATTAATAACCACAGTAGAGACCAACATGCATTTCATCAATTGTTTTTAAGCAACTGGGTCAATGATATTTTTGACAACGTGAATGGTGAGCATTTAAATTGCTTTCACAAAAGTAGTTAACACATTGTACCACTAATTATGTGATTACGGGGGAGCTATTTATCAATTTATTTTTATAGGAGCTATTTATTTTGGACTTAGCCTTTGAATTTTGCTGCAGTTTGAAACTGAGTGTCTCACAGAAGGAAGCTGTTAGTGGTGTCTAGTTTACATGGTTTGGGACCCAACAAAAATACTTCAGAATCGTCCAGGGCCAGGCAAGAGGTTTTATAAAAGCCTCCTAACTCCATACATGAAGCATAAATTAAGCTTTAGTTAGAGAGTTACCAGATTTTTCATCCCTAAATATTCATCTTTCTTGGAATTTGGGTTTCAGCTCATGTACATATAGGTGACTGGGAACACATGGAAGAAGACAGACAACTTCTGCCATATGTACCTTAGTTCACTTCCCTCCTCATATAGCAACCCTACTCTTTGGTTTTTAGAACCTATAAGAAACAAAGATAGTCAGCTTTGCTCAAGCTCTCTGGCATGTGCTGGCTTTCTGTGGAAAGACTTTGCTAGGAACAAAGCACCAAGTGATCTTTCCTAGAGCTAAGTATAAGGGCTGTATATGGCTCTAGATCTCCTGGAAGGTCTGCCAGTGATGCCATGAAGAATTCTGCATAATAGGTAAAATACTGCTGTTGCACCAAACCTGTGCACGCACATTGCTCAAGCAGAATAAGGATTTGGAGCAATGACACTGAGCATTAGAGGGAACAGTTTGTACAAAACACTTAGCCAGAATTGCAGTAACCACCATAGGCTGGCCTTTTTGCAAGTTAATGTAGGATTATATGGAAGGAACTGTTCTCATACCTTGGAACTTATGCCATGTGCTCCCTTTGGAGGGGTCTGCATACACCGAATAAATGCAGGGCAGTGTGCCCTGGCTTTGCCTGCTGAAGTAAGTTGCGTCAGTTTAATTTAATTTTTAAATAGATTTAAGTTAAACACCCTGTGAGGACATAGTTCCTTTAATTTAAGTATTAGATAGGTTCCTGACTAACTGACCTGAAATAACAATGTTTGCGGTGCTTCTTATACTTGGTTAACAACATTGGTTTAAAATCACATATTTGATTAGACCGGTACAAATTTAAGGTACAGGTGCCACTTCAGAAGCCTCACAAAATACTGGAGAGACTACCAAGTTTAAGCCTAAAAAAGAAGAGCACAGAATTTATTCACAGCCTGTTATTTGAGGAGACTGGTTTTGAACATGGCAAGCTGTAAAACTGCTGTGCTTCTGTAACAGAGCTGGGTGATTTGTCCAGTTCAGAGCCTAAGGACTAGACCTACTAAAGAACTTCAGACGTCTAAAAATCAGGTATCATGCCCCTAGACTGGAATCCTACATCCTGTGTTAGATGCTAGTGTTCGGTGTGCTGTGTGTGGGGACAGTAAATGCATCAAAAAAATTTGCAAGTGGCCTGCACAGGGATCTTCCTACAGACAACCAGAAGGACATGCTGGGAATCTCAGTTCTCTGTTCAGATAGTGAATCTGACTCAGGGCTTCAGAAGGTGTGTCTGTTTATTCTGGATCCCTGGACCAGAATCCTCTTCTGGGGAGATTCCTCCAGCAATCTGAAAGCAGAGCTCAGAGCTCAGTGTATTCCTTTTGTTATATGTTTGCTGATAGCGCCACAGCCATCTGTTTCTCTAAATAGAGTAACAGTTTGAGGATTAACAATCTGAGGACTCAGGAGACCTGGAATCAGTGCCATTGGCCTGAGGGGCATATCTGAATGCTGGCAGTGTACTCTGAGGTGAAGATTGCAGTTTTGATTCCTTGACAATCAGGTCATGGACTTGGCCATAGAACACTGAGACTCCATTTTTGTATTGTGCACTTCAGTTTCATTCTCTCAGAGTGCTGGAGCGGCCATTGTGCAGACCTGGGTGTTGTTCCATATTGAGATGTGATGTGAGAAGGGCATTTACTCAGATTCAGGAGTCCCACATAACCAAGGAAAGCAAATGCTCATTTCTTACCTCCCAAGAGATGGCTTTAAATTACACTGCAGCCTTACTGTTGAAGTCGTGACAACGCACAAAAAAGCATTCAAAATTCATTGATTCAGAAAGACCAAGAAGCAGCCTGTTTCCATCCCTCCGTACTTCACAGTGATGATTCTTGATTTCTGTCCCTATTCCAGCCTCAGGAGCAAACAGTACCCAGGATACCCCACCTGGTGGACAAGTGGTCTGTATTGCTATGGTTCAGAAATATACTCTGTCCTGTAAATTGCCATATACCTGTTGATCTTTTCTACATGATAGCCTCCGTATTAGCCAATGGCATCTGAGGTGGGAAGTTGAGTCCTCTCTAAATATGTCATTAAGCTATTGAATTTGCATTTCTCACTTCCTAGGCAAATGCTGTAAGACCTTCTGTAAAAATGGGGTAATCCCACCTCTGGACGTTAAAAAAATAAACTTGATGGCTCACAATTGCTGTTTTTAGAAAATCCAATCCCATGAATGTCTGTTAAGTGTCTCTTTCAATGTCTGTTGCATTCAGTTCTTCAGAGATTTAACTAGTGGAACATGTGTTTTCTGGATCCTGACCAAAACTAAGCTGGTAATGGGCACAGAGGTAATCTGTCCAAGGCAGAACTCTAAGGGCAGAGAAAGCACTGAATCAAGCAGCTATGTATTGGAGGAATTCAAGCACTTTCAAGATTAGGCAAAAGCTGAGGAGTCTTATTTGGTTCCCAGTTCTGGTCTCAGTGCTTCAGTTCTTCAGTCCTGTTTTAAATGCCTGCATCCTTCCTAGATACCAACCAAAGGCTTTAGAGAATGCTAGTGCCTGTGTTCAGGTCTGCTATTGTATGCAGTGCTTGAGGAAAAGGTGGTTCTCCTGTCTTCCTTGGACTCTGTATTAAGGCATGTGTTGGCTTTTTTCACTTTTGAACAAACAAAATATTTGAGGTTCATGATAGTCCCTAGAGATCCGAAATGTAACTTTTTTCTGCTCTCCCCACTCTTAGGGTTCACATACCCCATACAAAGGGTGTTGGGGGTTTTGTTTCTTTGATATGATTTTGTGGAGGTCTCATTGCTTTTGAAAGGTAAATGATAAGTTAATAGATTGTAACATGTCTGTTTCTGTGCATATTAATTAGATTTTACAAAGCTGATTAGTCTCAAACACCACAAAATCCCCACTTCTTAGCACATAAAATGGGAATGCAGTGGAAAGAAAGGGCAGTTGTTAGAAAAATACACAGGGACTTTCTTTTGAAGAAAGTTGACCTAGAAGCTGTGTACATGTATTTCTTTTGTTAAAAGAATGGTTCTAAAAGTTTAATACAATAGTTCTATATTTTCCCAGGGGAAATTTCAACTAACAATTACATTACAACTATTCAAAATTATATGGATATATATTAAAATGGAGAAAAGTGTTACATTCAGCAACTTGAAAATATTATTCTTGTTTTTAAAAAGACTTATAATTCTCTCCTCCTTTCAAAACAGAGAGCCTAGTGTTAGTCTGTCAAGTGCATTAAAGCATTAAACACCGAACAGCTATTACTGACCTTTTTGGTTGCTTTCAGATGCTAAGCACTTCTGAAAACATGGAGGTAGCTAATTTTGAGTTTAGGAGCTTACAGCTCAGATTCATTTTATAAAACTTTTGGCCACAGAAAATAAAAATGTTTATGCTGCCTGTTGGTAAATATTCAATGAACAATTTCACCCTGTAAAACAGAAGTGGTAGGGGAATAGAGATCTGAGGCATAAAAGAGACAATGATAGATAGGTGGCCTATTTTTAGTGACTCGTTCTGAGAGGGACATGTCTGATGTTTAAACTGTTTGCCACCCATTCATCTGTAACCCCAAATTAAAATTTACCTAAGCACAGAGGTCAATCTGTCAAGAGGATTCCTCAGATGGATATCCATAAAACTATGGGCCAGAGAAGCCAGCTCTGCTTGGCAAATCCAAACACATAAATCCTGTGACAGGCAATCCTTTTGCTAGAAAGGCTGCCCAGCTTGCAACACTGATAGTGGAAAAGCTGCTGTAGATGGGTTGTACTGGTCCTTTCAGTCTGGCCATTGGTGTTGATGGCAGCTGAAGGAATTGGATTTCCAGGTCCAAAGTAGCATCATGCACAGCACATTTTGAGGGAGGAAGAGGAAGAATTAATTTTAGTCTAACATGCAAAACTCTTCTCTTCATGTAGTGCATGAAGCATGAACTCAGTGGGAGGTCCATGAAATAGAGTCTGACTCTGCTCCATTAGCATCATTCTCACATTTTAGGACAACATAAGCAGATCTGCAGCTTTTGGAAATCTTGTTTCACTCCCATCTAAAATTGCCCTACAGCTCAGTACTGTGTAGAGAGGGGGTGATGTCTCGTGCCAAGGCTGGGGTATTTCAATTTCCCAGCCACATATTTTCTGTTTAATCATTCTTTCTCCCCCTCCCTACCCTGGTAATTTTGAGAAATCAAAGAGGAAAACTAAAGGCAATGAATGCAATTCAAGACTTAGGTCTACCCAGCCATCTCCTATCCTATGTTCATCTTTCCTGTTTTATTTTTTAAAAGGAAATAATATTACTGGTAATTGGAAAACTGTGATTTTAGTGTCCACTCACGAACAAAGTCATATGAAACTTCACTGGCCTCCCCTTTCCTCCTCTTTGGGGAGGCAAGAGCAGCGGTGCCTGCTGTTTCCATCACCACAAGTGCAATCAGGCTGTGGTGTCTTTCCAGCAGCCCCGTCATCTGCTCAGCTATAAGGTGAGTTCTGCATCTGGCGGAGCCAGGGTCTGTAAGCAGGTGAGGGACTTGCTTTGAAGAGACTTATGTGGGAAACTACTTGGCGTCATCAATAGAGATGACCACTACTGCATCTTTTTTTAAACAGTGAATACTCTTCATTGCTTTAGTGATGAGCATTTTGTATTTTTTAGTTTTCGGTTTCTGAGTACTGAAGGAAATATATCACTTTAAATTAACTGATTGATTGACTTAAGAAGGTGCGGTGGTGTTCTTCTGTGGTGATTATAACACGTGAAATAATGCGTATCACAGTGATAGTTTGTTTTGTTTAATTCTTTCTGCAGGCCCTGCTTAAACTAAGTTTTCAAGTTCCTTAGATAGTAATTTATTTTTTTCTTTCATGTAAAAAACTATTGATGCAACTGGGTTTGTACTAAGCAGAAAATAAAATATGCAGAATTGTTCTGGGTTTATGCCCTCTAGAACCACAATCATGTGTCTCTAAACTAGAAGTTGATTTTGAAACAATAACAGATTTTAATACTTCTCAAAGTTCTCTTCAGGTTCCCATTCTATGCCGGGAGTAGTATTACTAATTTGCACCTCTTGGTTTAGGGCAGATGTGCCTGCAATGTGGATGAGAAACGGACCTGGCTGAAAAGGCTGACTCTGTATTTTTGTGAAGTTTGGCAGTGTTTGGATCCCTGGATTTGATTTGGGTCAGGCTTGTTCCTTGATATCCTCAGATGAAAGGCAGTGTATAAATGTAAGGGGCAAATTCTTCAGCCTGAGTTACACCAATATTATTGAATTAATGCGAATGCGGTTGCATGCTGTAACAGGGCGAACAATTTGGCCCAGAGTATTTTTTGTAAGTAGCATTATAAAGCAGACAAACATATTGAAGAGGAGAAACACAAAACTGTAAATGGTCAGGCAGTAGGCCTCTTGCTAACTTTACTTGCCAAACTAATGATTTACTCCAACATTAACATTTTATACAACCAAACCAAATTCACTATATAAAACATTTTATTGTAACAACTTTGTCTCCCCTGACCTTTGCCTCTTCCAAAAGATTGAAGGGCACATATAAACTGCTAAATGAACTGAAGTTGTTGAGCTATCTGTGTTCCATATCCCTCCGGACTTATTTACTACATAAAGGGCAAAGAAAAACAGCTAAACATTTTAAGAGGTTGGAAAAGTTTTATTTGTGAAACATCTAGAGGTTTCTTTGTAGACTTATGGGTCTGCACTACACATTTCTAATAGCAAGCAATACAAGTGAAAAATAAAAGGGATTGATGCATTAGTTACGGGTTGGCAATGGACAGATATGTGGTGCTTATTCTCTGGCTGGCATGGCATGGCACCAGAATTGGGTCCCTACTAAAACAAAAAAGCGGAAAGTTAAACAACAGTCATGTCAAATTAAAACTATTTTTGTTTAATTTTTCAAAGTGATTCATTTAGCTGGCTGGCAGAGAGTCAAATTGATAGCTAACAATAGTTCATTTATTTAATGTTGCTTTCAGTACCCTGTAGCCAGCCACTCGACTGTATCAGAACTTATCTTCTGTAATTTGCTTTGAGCTGTGAAGATAGGGCGAGAAAACTGTAGTAGGTCAGGTGTACATGAAGGCACGGCTTGCACGGTGGGGCACTTTGTGCTTCATGAACCATGGAATTGGGAAGGGATTTTCAAGAACAGTTGAGGCTTAGTTTTAATCTGAAAAGTGAATAAAACTGATATCACGAGGTTCCATGTTTGCTGAGTCTCAAGAATTCAAAAAATAAAGGAGCTCAGTTTATAGGAAAAAAAAATGTGTTGTGCAAGCTGCCAATGCTGCAAATACCCTGTGAGAGCAAGTAATGAAAATGAGATCTTTCCTGACTACATTTTCTCACCATTTATAAAAGGTTGTGGAGGATAAATTAGGCTATTAATGTTTTCCATGTAATTCTATATTCTTCAATAGAGTTGCAAAAATATGGCTGATTAGAATTAGCAAATGATTCTGCAGTGTTGCATAGTAGGAGTAAACCTAGTCACAACCATTTTTAGTAGTTCTATTGGGATTATAGAAATAAAATTAAGCTTATTTATGTCAATAAAGTCAGTAGATACAAGCCTAATAATCAGAAAAGAAGCAAATCAGTTGAGTAAGAAGATGATACTTACAGTAAGTGTGAGCGTTGATAGCAATTTTTTTTCTATTTGTGTGACTGTTGCACAGTGTTTGATCAAAAGCTCTGGCATAGTTGTTCACCCAGTGAAAACAAGTGTAGTGTATGACAGTTCTCCAGCATTTTGAAGTCGTGTATCATGCAGTATAACTGTGTACAAATACTCCACAGTGAGGAGGAAAATAGGAGCTACCCACTTACTGAAGACATCTATGTAAATACCATAGATAATTTTTGTTTGTTTGTTTGTTTGTTATAAAGGACTGGATAATTTTGATCTTCAGTTTTAATATTTACATTTTTCAGCTAAACTTTTCTATATAATCATGCTCAAAAAAGGTGCTAGGGTGCTAGGGAGAGGCCTATATAAGGGCCAGGCCTAGAGTGCAGCAAACAGAGGCATCAGTTTGTGCAGCTGGGCTCTGCTTAGAACTTCTGAGAACCTTGTTGGAAGTTGTGGGAGCTTTCTGGGGGATCCTCTGAGGGCTAGAGGGTGCTTGCTGCAGACAGGTAAGGAGAGCAAGGTAAGGACAGCCACAGGAGGCCTTAACTTCTCCTGGGGAAGCTCTAGCTAGGTGTAGCTGCTGCTAAGAAGCTCTGCTGGTTGCCCCTGAGAAGAAGGAGTTAGGGTCTTTGTTCCAGCTGATCCTTGATTAGGGTGGGTCAAGCACCCTGTTAGTCAGTGCTAGGGAGAGGCCTGTATAAGGGCCGGGCCTGGAGCACAGAAAACAAATGCAGCAGTTTGTGCAGAAGGGTACAAAGAAGTGGCCCAAGAAAGGGCCCTCCTCTCCAGTCGTAGTAATGTATACTTCCTCAATATAGTTATGACATGCTGCAGAGTCAACCCCAAAGCTTTGGCAACTTATTTTGGCTAAATAGGTCAACAGGGTGGAGATAGCCCCTAAAGCTTCAAACTCTTCTTGAAAGTTAAAACATCACCAGCTATTTCTATCAATGTGTAGTTAAAGGTCTGGATCTCATGAAGCATGAGAAAAAACTGGTCTGCCAGTGTCCAGAGAGGTCAGCCACCCTAAGATTGGAGAGAGGCAAAGGGAAAAGCTTTGCCTCTTGCTGCCCCAAAATAAACTTTAAAAGGAGAAACTAGGAATGATAAGGAGAGTGTGCTGGACTGTTGTGTTGGCTGGATGACTAGAGGCAGGGATTCTGAGGCAAAGGCAGAAGAGGTGTGGCTGAGCCCTGTAGACATGTATGATGTGACTCCAATGTTTATGGAAAGAGAACCACAGCCAAATATTTGGAGCTTGGTGAGCACTCTCAGCTGCAAATAGTAGTTATTTCAACAAGCAAATGGGTTTCATACCAGACTTTCTGGACCTTAACTTTCTCTCTAGGCTCCTCTCTGCCTTTTCTTACTTCTTCATTGCTCTGGTACTGTTGCCTTGCTTCCTTGCCTCTCCAAATTGACCATCTCTTCAGTCTGCGCTTTTGGACTCTTCTTCCGCCACTTACACTTTGTAAGACACGTGCCACAAATACTTTCAAATACATGTAAACTAATAAATTTCCCGATGCGAGGGAATAAGAGCACACCAGATAACCTACCTCATCTCCATCTTTGATATGATTCTTACATTGATCCTGGGAGAAAAAATATTTTTCGTGTAAATTATAATTCCAGTATTTATATTCTACATGCTAATGATAATCCAAATCACCATCTAGGTCAGCAAAATAGCAGCTCAGGCATGGCACCTACAAAGAGTGCTGTTAACAGAGGCAACTGACAGATGCAACAGTTTGCACAGTAGTTTCTGGGCTCTGCTTAGATCTACTGAGAAGCTTGTTGGAGACTGTGTGGGATTTCTGTGAAACTTCTGAGGAACTAGAGAATGCTTGCTGCTGAGAACTAAGGAAAGCAAAGTAAGGACAGCCACAGGAGGCCTTAACTTCTCCTGGGGAAGCTTTAGCAAGGACTAGCTGCTGCTAACAAGCTGTTGGTTGCCCTTCATCAAAGTGTGGGAGCCTGTGTTTCAGCTGATCCTTGATTAGGTCAAGCACCCTATTAGTCAGTGCTAGGGAGAGGTCTGTATAAGAGCCTGCCCAGAGCACAGCTTCCAGAGTGCAGCTAATGGAGGCAGCATTTTGTTCAGTAGTTCATGCAGAAGGGTGCAAAGAAGGGGCCCTCCTCTCCAGTCATAGTAGCATACACTTCCTCAATATAGTTATGACATGCTGCAGAGTGTATTCCCCAGCAGCCATTGCAGTTGCTGCGTCTGCCGTGTCAGGGGCTTCCACCCAGACAGATCTTCTGACAGCGGATGCAGCTCTGCAGGTCTCAGGCTGCAGGGAGTGCCTGGGGCCTCTCCATGAGGCTGGGGCTGACAGTCAACTTTTCTGTAGAAGATGTGCTGCTGTTGACAAGTTGTGTCATGAGGTAAAGGAGTTACAGGAGGAAGTCAGCAGGCTCCACAACATCTGAGAAGATGAGTGAGAGATAGATAGGATATTCTCAGAGACCCTACAGCTTCAAGAGTCTCAACCACCCACAGCAGTGGAAATGCAGGGGGCTCTGTGCCAAGTGGAACAGTAAGTCTTAACTCTATAGAAGATGAAGGCTGGAAACTGGTCACTTCTCATATGAGGAGAAAGGCTCTTGCTTCTCCTGAAGACTTGCGCCTACTGAACAGGTTCACTGCCCTCAAAGCTGAGGAGAGGCTGGGTGTGCTTTTGAGTGAAGCAAATGGGCCAACGCACCCTGAGCCACATAGGAACACCCCGTGGAAGTGGCAAGTGATAGCAGTGAATGACTCCCTGCCGCAGGGGACAGAGGCACCCATCTGCCCACCTAACCTCTTGTCTAGAGAAGTTTGCTGCCTGCCAGGGGCTCGAATCCAAGATGTCGTGGAAAGATGGCCGACTATTACCCCCTGCTGCTCTTCCACGTGGGTGCCAATGATCCTGCCAAGGGCAACTTGGAAAGTATTAAACATGACTACAGAGCTCTGGAGGTGGTGGTCCGGGATATGGGGGCCCAGGCCATTTTCTCCTTAATCCTGCCACTGAGGGGGAAGGATGTGAGGTGGAGTGGATGGAGTCAACAATTGGCTGTGCATCTGGTGTCGGCAACAGGGTTTTGCCTTCTGTGACCATGGGACCCCATTGGAAGATGGATATCTGCCTGCAAGAGATGGGATCCACCTCACTAAATGGGGCACGTGCCCAGAGAGATGGTTGATATTCAAGGATCACCTCCTCCAAGCTCAAGAACGGTGCATCCCAAAGAGCAAGAAGTTGAGCAGAGGGGGCAGGAGACCTGCATGGATGAACAAGAAGCTCCTGGCAAAACTCAAACAGAAGAAGGACGTGTACAGAAGGCAGAAGCAGGGGCAGGCCACTTGGGAGGAATATAGAGATGTTGTCTGAGAATGCAGGGATGGGGCTAGGAAAGCCAAGGCCCATCTGGAATTTAATCTGGCCAGAGAGGTCAAGGACGACAGGAAGGGCCTCTATCAATACATCAGTAACAAAAGGAAGACTAGGGAAAATGTGGGCCCACTGCTGAATGGGGCAGGGGCCCTGCTGAGGAAGACTACAGAGAAGGCAGAGATACTGAATGCCTCCTTTGCTTCGGTCTCTACTGGTAAGACTGGCCCTCAAGGGATCCCAGGGCCAGGAGAGCAGGGAGAAAGTCTGGAGAAAGGGAGACTTTCCCTTGCTGGAGGAGGATTTGGTTAGGGATCACTTAATCAAAACTCATGGGATGCACCCACGAGTACTAAGGGAGCTGGCTGATGTCATTGCAAGGCCACTCTCGATCATCTTGGAAAGGTCATGGTGATCAGGAGAGGTGCCTGAGGACTGGAAGAAAGCAAATGTCACTCCAGTCTCCAAAAAGGGCAAGAAGGAGGTCCCAGTCAGCCTCCCCTCGATCCTTGGAAAGGTGATGGAACAGCTCATCCTGAATGCCATCTCTAAGCATGTGAAGGATAAGGTGATCAGGAGTAGTCAGCATGCATTCACCAAGGGGAAATTGAGCTTAACCAACCTGATGGCCTTCTGTGGTGGGATGACTGGCTGGGTAGACGAGGGGAGAGCAGTGGATGTTATCTGCCTTGACTTCAGCAAGGCTTTTGACACTGTCTCCCATAACATCCTCATAGGCAAGCTCAGGAAGCGTGGGCTAGATGAGTGGACAGTGAGGTGGATTGAGAACTGGCTGAATGGCAGAACTCAGAGGGTTGTGATCAGTGGCGCAAAGTCTAGTTGGAGGCCGGTAACTAGCGGTGTACCACAGGGGTCAATGCTGGGTCCAGTCCTGTTCAACTTACTCAGTGACCTGGATGAAGGGGCAGAGCAAGTGCCTGCCTGCCCTGAGCAAGTTTGCTGATGATATAAAACTGGGAGGAGTAGCTGATACGCCAGAGGGCTGTGCTGCCATTCAGAGGCACCTCGACAGGCTGGAGACATGGGCAGAGACGACTAGGTGATCTTTAAAGTTCCCTTCCAACCTCAGCTGTTCTGTGTTTCTGTGAAGGGTAAATGAGATCCAAGTAAAATTGATCCTGTAGTGTCATTCATCCCAAATGCCTCCTAGTTCTTCTAATGAATGAGAACTTTAAGGCCACTTCCCATATTTCTTCTAACCAAGTCATGTTATTTTAGTGATGCAGCAAAAATTCTTTGTACATAAAAACACAATCTTTGTTCATCATACATCAAGTATATCTACATGCTGTTTTAGTTTCATATAGTTTCTTAAAAACTGCAACATTCAGGTATTCAAGTAGCAAATTATTTCAACAAAGCAGACAAACACTTTTGAATTTAAACATTTCTGTTTTAAACTCACTAGCACAGGGAAAAATATAGATCAGCAATGCCTGTCTATAATATATGCACATGTATGTTCAAGAAAACATTAATAGTTAAAAAGAATAATTATGGAAGGATCAGTTTGTTTAAAAATAGTAAATGGCTGGATATTAGTAGGGAGTTTGGGATGCCATGCTGACTATGGAATGAAGAAACCGGCATCCCTGGTATTGTTATATACTTTCAAGATCATCCAACATAAACATTTTCTTTTTTTTTTATTTTAAAGTCCCTGTTGCTTTTTGGTTAGAATCCTGCTGAGCTCATACAATATCAGACTTACTTTGTTCATCTTGGTTCGTTCATTCATGGTTTCAGTACTGTCACATGCACAGAATTCTGTATTGGCTGCACATGTTTATATAATAGATTTAGATTTTAAACCTAGCAGTAGGAGCTTGCATACCCCTAAATTATGTAAAAAAAATCTCTGCACATAAATAGCTGTCTGAGTACATACATCTAAAGGTCCCAGTGCAACATGAAAAGTGGTTAACCTACCAATATATAGGCATATACCAATTTTGTGTACTGAATACATTTGTACTAAGAGTTAGGTTTTCCACTCTAGCCAATGTATATTTGGAGATGGCGGCAAGAAGGGCTGCATAAAAAGCTGGTTGTAACTCCTTAATCCCAGGGAACTTTGATTTAGGTCTCTTTATTTTACCACTGAATTAAAAGTCTCAGCAGAAACTTCAGTGTTGGCCTGTTCTCTGCACCCCTTCACAGTGATTGTCCACATACAGCAAAATTGCTCTCAGTTACTTCAAGCATAAAAAGGTGACAACACATGAGACACCTCCATGCTGCCACAATCTTTCTGCAAGCATAGAAATCCCTTGCTGCAGGAAAACCTCTGCTGATCACTGGTTATCTGAAATTCACTTTGTACACATTAGCAGAAACAAGGATTTAGCCAACCCCATTCTAGGTAAAGCATTCCATACATCTTAAAAAGGGGCCCTGAACGCATACTTCAATGCAAAGACCATGATTTTCCCTTTTACAGGATTTTCCTTTTATCTAGAAAAAGCTACAATTTTATTGTTTTCTCATATGCACGCTAGTATATTTAGTCTAACATCTCTGTCACAATTCTGTATTTAAAGGCTTTGTCAACACTTCTATTATAAATAATAGTTTTCAGAGGTTTAAAGCTCAGCCAGAAAAGTTCACTGAAGTATGGCATTTGTCTTGCATAACTGTATGTTAGGAGCCTATTTGCCTTTTAATAACTTCCAAGATAATCCATTTGCAAGTAGCAAAACTACTCATATATGATACAGTCAAGAAAGGCTGCATCTTAGAAACAAAATATAGCAGATGATTAATGCAAGTGTGTTCTACAATCACAGGCATTTACTAGGTCATGACTCTTAAAAACATATAGTTGGATATTTGCCTTGCTAACGGCTGAAGGAATATTTTGAAAACCAAAGTGAAAAAAGTCAGGTTAGAAGTTATTAGGAGAGACAGAGCCAGATTCTCAACTGGCATAAGCCGTTCCAAAAGCTACACTCCTTTAAATCACCACAGGATCTGCCATTTGGTCCATTAACTTAATGGACCAAACTTAGTCTAGTCAGGTCTTGCATAATATCCTGTGACCAGATTTAAAACAAAAATGGAATAGAGGGGATGTGCCCCCTGCACTGAATCATATTGAAGGGCAAACAGCCTTGGCATCAGCAAGGATATTTATGGACAATGGACACAGCTCTTGCTTTCATTCACATGCGAGACAGATGGTATGTTGTGTCACTCACCAGGTCACGTGACCTGGTGCAGGGTTTCAAATGGAGTGCCTGTTTTGCCATCTTTCTTTGCAGCACTGGAAAAGAGTTAATTCCCTGAGTGGAGGAGAAGGAAGAACAGTTGCCTTAGTGAAAATGCAAGAGAAAAGAGCATTCAAAAGATTTTCAACCAAACAAAGACTAGGGTCTTTTTCTGGGACCATCCAGGCCAATTTGGCCCTTATAGCAAAGTTTTGCGTTCTAGGGACTGCCATCAAAGTCAGAAATGGCCGTCTTTCAAACTTAAATATGATATTACTGACAGGGTATTTAACATTTTAGGTACTGGCATTAGTACAATCCATAGGCCTGGTTTTCATTTGGTGTCAAACAGGCCACCATAAGAAATGCAGTTTTCTGAGGTCCCTCTCAATAGAAGTTGGACAGACACTGAGCAGATTTGATAAGAGCTCAGATCTGCTTCAGTCTCTGCCACCAGTTTGCTGGGTGACCTTTGAGTACCTGGTTGCTCTTTCTCCAACTAGAAAATATGGACACTGATATTGATCTCCTTTAGAAAGGCCATGAAGCCACTGAAGAGATGTGCATTACAGACAACCAAATACTTATTAATTATCACTTTTATTAGGACACCAAGACATGGATCGATACTATCACAGACTGTTTAACGGTCCTTGGATTACAGGGCCATAAATAATTATAATATTTGTTCTTTTTTATAGGAAGGTACACATAAGGACAAGAAGAGAATTGCCAGGGAGCAGCAGGAGCATGGCTTCGCAAGTGGGGATGACCTAGGAATCAGGATCAGTTGGCTCATCTTTCTCATCTGTCTCTACTGTTTGCAGCTAATGAATCCCTGTCTTATTTCACAAACACTTGTAATTTTTCCTTACAACATATACCCATTTCTATCTAGCATTGGTACTTCTCAAAGTAATCCAATACTTCCCATACAATATTCTGATCCTGATGGGTTTTGTTGATACCTCCCAACTTTATGTCATCACCAAATTTCAGAATCATCCTCCAGTTTTTGTACCACTTTCAATAGTGAAAATACTAAATAAAATCTGTACCAAAATTTACTGGATTGTTCTCTTCTCAGCATAATGCACTCCTGGTGACTGCCTGTCACACCCACAAGTGTCTTACAATTATTAAAAACATTTGCTCTTCAATTTGTGTCAGGGAAATTAATGTCCCCAATACAATGCCTAGTAAAATTATTTCTGCATTAAGATAAAGGATGTTCTCAGTATGCAAATCTGATCTTCAACATCTATTCATGGAATAATGTCTTCTTAATTTCTTCCCCAGATTGGAAACTCATCTAAATCTACTCTTTTCTATGCATGCTCTCCTTTCTCATTGTTTTAGAGCATTCTGCACTTAAAAATGTACAAAGCCTCCCCATTTACCTTTCTCTCTTTTCTGACTAGCACATACCCTTCAACAGGTATTTCTCAGTCCACCTGTCTCCTTTATTATGTCTCACTTTTCCTTATAATACATGAAAGCATGTAATGCATTAGTTGATATATTCCACCATTTGTTGTTGATGTTCTTTACCTTAGTTCTATTTCAGTTGTTTCTCTCTGACTTCATTCAATACCCTAGTTAGATTATGAGCAAACATTTTATTAACTGCATCATCCACTTGACTGTGACTGTACTCATTACTAATATTCTCTTTATTCTTTTTAGTAGTCTTTTGTTTTACAATAAATTTTTACACTTTATTGTATTTTACTACCCTAATTTCACTATCCTTGTGAATTAAAACTAGACTTGGAGATTACATGAGTGTCTCTCAACCTTCTTTCTGCATCTATTTGTTTAAAACTCTCCCTATGAATTACCAACTCAATTCCATAAGCTGGAAGGCACAAACCTTCCCAGTAGTCCCAGTTCTTTATGTTATCATAACTTTTCTCTCTTTCACTAGAAAAGATAGCAGTTCCACTGAGATCCCCCACTTTGCTTCTCTCAGAATGTTCCCCAGGTGGCCTAGTGGGAACATAGCAGTGCCATTTATTTTTCCCACCATAAAGTCTTCTTGCCAACTTGTCTCTGCTTCCATCAGATGAGGTCTGCATCTCAATGTCTAAAAGACAGCATGCTTTTTTGTCCTCTGGGCCTGTTCTGGTGACAGGCCTGTTGATTCTTCTTAGTGAGGAATGCCAATCACATAATCCTGTCCATGCTCCATGAGGGCATGAAGGGGTTCCTTCTTCTCTCTGAAATGTGTTTCATCTCTATTTCTCTTTCATGTCACATGTGAATTGTCTATTTTCTCCCTTTGGCTCCAATCCCCAGCTATCTTTCATACCCATACGTTCTTTTCTTCTGCCAGCACTGTCTTCCTCTCTTCTTTCTCATTCTGTCTTCTATTTTTCTTTTGTGTAACAGCCCTCTTCTGTGATCCTATTTCTCTGCTAGGTAGTCTTTCTTGTTGTTGGATATTTCTTTGGATCTCCCTCTCAATCTAGCTCTGTTTACCCTGTCTCCTTCATCAGCAGTGATCTGTAATTCATTAGTTATTTGTGTTATCTTCTCCTGTTCCAACATATCCCGACATCCATCCCTGAGGTTGGACTTGACTTATAGCTGCATCTCTAGTCCCTCCAGCTTGTTTTCCGGGTGTGTCAGGTGGCACATTTCAGTCAAAAGTACCTTCTGCTGTAAATGCTCCTGGAGGATAATACTCATCCCATAAATTCTGCAGCCAGTAATTTTTGTCTGCTATCTTCCTTGGGACACTAGCATCTTCCCTTCCCAATCCCTATCATTAACAATGATTAAAAAATCTGGACAAAATGCAAACGCCACCACACAATCCCTTACTGTATTTTTGTCAACACTGTTAAATCCTGATCTATTCCACCATCTAAGAGAGGGAAGACAGAAAATGATCCCTCTGCATAAGTCAAAGTCAATGAACAATGAGGCCAAAGTTTTCAAAAAAAGGAATTAAATTTTAATTCCTGAGGCTGTGATTGGGCAATGGCCTGAATTTTTCAAACCAGGTCTGTCAAAACGAGAACAACATTGCTAGAATAAAATACTGAACTGAGGAAGGTGCCTGCAACTCTGGATCTCATGAGGACAGGTAATGTTTTAGAAGGAAACCTATAGGAAATTACACACATAAAAGAAATACAGACACCAACTCCAAGACATTACTGGGTGGCTTAGCATTTTTAATGTGTGCTGAGATTCCAGAACAACAGAGGTACTATTGATGGGCAAATTCTGAGCCTGGAGTACAGGTAGAAGCAGCACATCTGCAAGTTAACAATGTGCGAGTCCCAAGTGGTACCATTAGCTTCATCATTAAACTGGTAGTCTTTCACTCTGAGAACATTGCTGCTGTCACATCTTTCAATAGTGCTTTGCTGAATTGAGGATGCTTCTCATTTTAATGCAAATCTAAACTGTAGGTGGTAAGTACTTCCTCAAAATGAAATAAAACACAATGGCCTCTTTTAACAAGAACTGCAAATGAATTAGATATTCAAGCAATAATTGAAGCTGCCCGTTACATCAGAAAAGCAGATACTATACAAACCTCCTCGGAAGGTTTTTCTCCAGGGCAATTTGAGTCTTTTCCTTATGATCCTGCTCTAGTCTTCTCTTGATCAGACAAAGGTAATAATGTTAAATTGAGACAAAAAACATCATACTAACATTATATGGTTATGATGCTAAGAAACAGTGACATTTTCAGGAGTAGGTTAAGCAAAGACTGGAACACCTATCTTCAAGAATGCCCAGAGCATGTACCGCTCTACAGAATGAAACAGAGCAGGACTGTGCCAACATCCTTATAAACCCCATGATGCAACCATGAGATGTGTAAGGCAGAGAGAGAATGCATCCTGCTAGGAAAAGAGGTAGGATGCTCAAAATTAACTTTGCCAGATAGGTACACAGACACTATATTTTTAGCATGTTTGGAATTTCCAAGAGAGCCAGTGGAAACTTGCAGCCTAGAAGAAAGATTCCTAGCTCCTTTTCCCAAAGAAAACTTAAGAATCATTTGATAATGCGTAAAATTTATTAAAATATTGGTTCTTAGTATTATTTTTCCCTTGGTGAAGTAAAAGTTATAGTTACTTGATGAGAAGTCATAGCTGTGAATTGCTACATATTGTTGGCATCACACTCAAGTAACACAACGTTTTTCCCCACCTACTGTGTAGGCAAGTTCCTGGAAGTTAACAACCAGCTAAGAAACACATGAACAAAATTTTGTGAAAGCTGGGACACTCTTCACTGCTAATACTTGGGGATGAGAAGCTATGCAAAACCAAGAGAATTCCAGGGAAGACTATGTAACTATAAGAATCATAATCCTTTCCCTCTTTCCTCATCCCCCACATAGGGGAGTCAGTCATTGACTCCTGCCATCTATTGTGAGCAGCTAAGCTCCAGCCTAAAGCTACTGTTCTAGTAGAATTAAACACAGTCACTTAAAGTCAAATTTCTGTCAAAAAGCAGGGGAGAATATGGCTGGAGTGCCTTTTTGCTTTTGCTTGCCTGCCTTTGTACCTTTTTCTCTTAATGTATTCAGAATCTTTTTTTTTTTTTCAAATGTGAGAGTAGCAAGTACTACTTAACAAGGTATTAACAAATTTTTTTTTATGGCAGAACCTTGTTCAGAAAGTTGTGCTGATTATAGCACAATATATGAATAAAGAAAAAAATAATTATATTAACCTGTCCACCAGCCTGCTATGTGAACAGAAGAACTGCACTCTCTAATTTACAATACCTTTCACACGAACTGAGCTGGCACAGGAACAGAGCCAACAACCCTCTCTAAAAAGCGAGTGAGAGAAAGAAATTGACCTTTTCCTTAGAAATTTTTGTTATTTACTTGGTTGCACTGAACATTTACACAAAAGCTACTTTACACCGTATTGATCATAGAAAAGGACTTCATTGGAAATGTAAATATGCAGGTCTTATACTCTGTTAAAACTGCTTCAGATTCAGTGTAATGGAGGGCCTGTGCAAATCAGAAACTGTTTGTTCACTTACTACTCCCTCTTACACCTGCAAAGCTGTTAATGACTGTATAGGTTATCAGAAAGAGGGGACCCAGACCTAGAATTTAAATACAGAGCCCCAGAATTTAAATACAGAGGAGGTGTTAGGCAAAATCTGAAATGTTTTCATATTTTCTGACACCTAATGAATTCAGATAACTATGGAATTGGGAAACAAACTCCCAGTCTGTTTTGCATCAAGAAGACGACTGCATCAAGAAGACATGCTTGGAGCCCAGTGCTGAGTAATAAACCACCCATACAGTTTCCATTTTTGACTGCTTGCTTTTAGGAGATGTGTGAAATAAGCTGCAGATGATAGTGAATGCACAGACTTTGGTAGCTTCTTTCCAATGAATACATTTTCCTGGACACTTGCTGCTCTGAATTTTTACAGTGTGAAAGTAAAAAGAAACAGTTGTGGAGTTTAACTGAGGTTTCATTTGAAAGAATTGCATGATGGATTCATTACTGAGATGGCAAGTAGCGCTCAATCTAGTCAATATGGAATTTCCTTTTTCCATTCTCTAGATAAAACAGGATACAACAGGCAGTGAAATAGACAGTTAGTCACTGTTTTTTTACAAATCTTTTTAATTCCCTTATTGCCCAATCTTGCAGTTGTTGTGAACTTGCCAAAATTTCTTTTGCCATAATTCCTGCAAGAGCAGGCCCTTAAATGTGAAATATAAAGAAAATGACCTTTTTTCTGTCTTCCACAGATTGCCATCTATAAAACCAGGAATTAAAAAAGTATTAATAAAAATAAAGTGTTTAAAGCCACTATCTAACAGGCTAACTACATGTGTTAACTATGGGCCAGATTCACCACACTGTTACATCATTTTATTCCCCACAAAAGTTACCGCAGCACAGAAACTGCCACTAACAGAATGGGCCTTCCTGTATCCAATACATGCCTTAAGCACTACAGGACCTAAATTTTGAGCACTTTTTGTAATGGTACTAGAATTCAGGTCTAAGCTTCCTACAGAATGTAGAGGGAATGAGATTTGCAGCACGAGGCTTAGCTCTGCATAGAGATACTTAAAACCAAACTGAATTCAGAGCCTTGGAGTTATCTTTTGCAGTGACTGACCATTTACTGTACATAGTCAGGTCCAGGTACCTGTCCCCCAGGAATGGGTATTTGTCTCACTTTTTTCTCAGTGTGAGGAGATCCTAGATTTTCTCCCTGGGCTATTTCTATATTTTACTCTATGAGTTTCATGGATGACCAGATTACACCCTCTACCCTTATACCTTCCCCTGCGAGATTCCATGCCCTTATATTCCAGAGTCATGCTTCTTCATTCAAGCCCTCTTTTCAGTGCTAAGACTACTAAGATTTTTGTTTTATAAAATCCTACCTTACGTAAACATATATTTGGATGAATTCCAAGTACTCTTATGCAATAATACACACTGATGATGAATAATAGGATCAAAGAAAAACAGAAACACTTAGGAAAAGGGTGCAAAATCAATATGGAACAACTTTTTATGTGGTCATTTTGCACCTTTTTCTAATGCTGTGGAAACAGGATAGACCAAGGCCAACCATGACAAAAAGGATGTTATTTCTTCCAAGGAAAGCCAGCAGAACTTGACTGCCAACATTCAAAGTCTGAGCAATATCAATGCTTTGTACAAAATAAATCAAGTCTTTATCTTTCACCTACCAAAAAAGCCGAGGCATCTTTTGAAGTCATTGGGAAATAGGACTGTGTGACTTGGTACTGGATCCATAATGAAATACAATTATAAAAACATTAGGTAATACAGATTTTCATTAGTGATGTCAGCAGTGCAAGATGTCTAGATCCTTACTTCCTAATTAAGCTTCCATTCTAATTTCTTCTCCACTGTAGCTTACTAAGCCTTTCCCCTTCGATCATCTGGCTATTTTTTAAAAACCCCACGTCTCCTGCGATGATGAAAAGAATAGGGAAAGAAGCCTTACACAAAAAATCAAGACCTCATCTCTGGTTCTCTCAAATAATTCCCACTTTCATACCTCATTATGTTATACAGTAACTCCTTAGGCACCATCTTTATGTTAGTGCACGTCACAATCAATTAAAATCTGTGCATTAAAATCTGTACAAAATGTGTAAAAACACATTATTTTCATTATTTATTCATTTCACATCAATGATAATGATCAGCAAGCCAGTTTAGTCTAGCCTGCAAAAGTATTGATATACTCTCTATAACAAAGATAGCATTCAATTTTTCACACGTTTTTTAGGGCATTCTTTTTTCTAATGGTAATTTTTTATATGTTTGATTCTAAAGACAGATAATAGATTGGAGCATTCAGTTATGTCTTGCATACTCCAAATACATTCTGAAAAGCAGTAGTATGAATTTTTTTTTCTTTTCTCCCTTGCTGCAGCCTCCTCTTCCCAATCTCTTGCCTTGGTACATTTTTTATTCATGTTGTAATTTAAATATAAAATGAGTTTACCATTCACCTAGCCTAATCAGATCTGACTACATATGAATGATATTTGGGATTATGCAATGCATTAGGACATACACTGCCTCTCTGAGGACATAATTTTACTGTTGAGGTTTATGATGATGAAGACTAATCAGTCTTGTGATGCATGCTTCTGAATTTCATTATTATGAGATTTTTTTTTTCTCCCAATGTTGAAAGAAACTGAAAATACGACACACGGTTTTATATCCATGTGATGGATAATTTTGAGTACTTGCTTTTCTTCATTCTACTTTAGGGACCAGCACTGTGTTCTAAGCAAAGAAGGATGAAGCATCAAAAAGATTTTATGAAGTTTATAAAGTCTTTTTAAGGACTTTTGTGACACCTATGAGAGGAGAGCACAAGCTCACAGAACCTCACAACGGTAGCTTAGAAAAATACTTCAACAGTTCGTCAAGTGGGACAGTCTCTCGCCTTGCTCCTCTCTCAGGTGTCTGCATCATGGTGACCTACACTGAGACATACTTGAAGAATCAGATTTGTTTCAGGACCCCTGAAGTCAAGAGAGAATTCTCCATGCAGCACTCCCCAGCACTGTTTCTGAAAGGGTAAGCAGTTTGGTTTGTGCCCACGCCCTGGAGGCGCTGGAAATAGGCATGGGAGTTGCACAGTGATTTAGTCTTGACTTATTTTCCTAACAAACTTATATACATTACTCAACATAAATTTTATAGTCATAGGCCCTTTATTATCGTGACTCCAAACATCATCATCTTCTTCCTCCATCTTGCTCAGTGAAAAAAATGCCTACATTGAGACTATTGCATAAGGCCTGGTGGGTAAAGGGCCCGAATTAACAGAACACATAAGCACACTCTTACATCCTGGGATTTTAATGGGTTTTAAGCATAGAAAGACCCTAGGGCAGCAAAGTCCTGAAATTCATGCTAAATTTTAACCAAATGTCTGTTATCACTGCTTAGCACAGTACATAACTATGTGCTGAAATCTCATATTGGACTGGTTCCTAACATGATACGGCTTACATGCTTGAAGTTGAGTCTCTGCTTACATGCTTTGCTGAATCCCCGCTAATTATCTTGTGGGAAAATAAAATACTATTTCAGTATACCACCTGAAGCATCACTGGCAAAGAAAAATAAGCAATTTAGCATGCATGAAAAGAGCAGTATTTACTGAGGAAAGAAAATGTACAGACAGACTGAAAAAATATTGATTCACTTGCATTAGTTTAGCAAGTAAGAGCCCTCGCCACGGACTGTGACTCTAGAACACAGAGTAGAAAGACAATCTCTGCTCCAAAAAGCTTACTCCTAAAGAATGAGAAATGTGGAAGAGATGACAAATGGATAAAAAATATTGCAGATGGTAACAAGGAGTGAAATGACTCTGTCTGCTAGGCAGTTATTGTTTCAGCACACAAGCGGTCTACCCACTTGTATGTTTTTTTGCAGACATCAGGCAAGAGAAGTTTCAAGGAGAGATATAAAAGACAGCAAATGGAGTGGATCTGCAAATGTGAAAGGGAGCTCTTCCAAAATGTATGGGGCAGCATCACTTGACAAACTTTGGTTAGAAAGATTAACAACTAAAAAACTACTTTGCAGTGAAATTATGTAGGAAGACTATGGCCTTCCTTCCCTGCTTAACTTTTTAAAATGTTGATAGTTAGGACTACACAAGAATTAAATTAATTCTTTACATTCATCAGAAAGCATCAGAGAGGAAGAAACGATTTATATTATCTACTTACTAGATAACTTTTGCTTTTTTTCTGAATATTTCAATAGTCTCCCTAATGTTTTCATCATTTGATCATTTTTCATTGAGCTTTCTTTGCTCTGTAGGCTCAGATAAAAAAATTTGAAGTTCTACTTCACTGCTAATCAGGTAAGTTATCTAGTATTACTTTTGTTTTCGGTATTGTTGAGTGTAAGTCAACAACATGATTCCAGTACGAAAATCTACAAAAGCTGCCTATACAACTTGTACTCTTGATTATTCAAATAACTGAGCTGAAAAAATTTGCTTGCTACTGGACCTGTTAATGCAGGCTGAATTCAGTGGTAGAAAGCAAACATAGCTAAAGCTGACTTGTTCAAGATTTCGAGTGAAATACTTACAGTAAAAATGAGCAGTCTTTGTTAGTTCCAGGAATAATAAAAAAAAGTTTTCTTTACACACATCTGTGTATTACAAACTGGAATCTTATTTTAAAAGAATGTTAAAAACTGCATGTCAAAGACCACCATCTTTGATTTATCTCTGTGTTTATGTTATTAAACGCCACCTGATGGGTTTTTCTTTGATACTTACGATTTACAGAAAAACACTGCACATCAGCTCCATACTCCTTCTTTTAAAGTGTTTACTTGTTTTACAATTCATACGTATGAAGCTATGCCACTAATAGTGGCTTCTGCCAAAGGACTTAATCCTCCCAGGACTTTGCACAAAAGTGAAATAAAGGCAGAAGGGTGTAATGGTTCTTTTGCCCGCTCTCCCTTACATTTATGTATTTGAAGACATCAAAAAAGCATACGTTCCTCTCTTGAAAAATGCGGTTACAAAAATTTGTTGAAAGAAGCACTGTCCAATCGGTCTCCTATTTTGACCCTCAATCAGATGTACAAAGTTTGTGGTGTCACATCTAGCCGCTCCACTTGACACCCAGTGTGATTCATGTACATACAAACATAAAGTCTTATTATTAGGTCTTATTCTTAAGTGTTCAACTGGGTTTTGCTTCAATAAGAAAGAAAACAAAGAGAAAAATCAAGAATATCCAGAGTTGGTACAAGAAGAACTACATATACAAAACTGCAAGTATAATTCAAAGGCCAGATTCAAACTCTTTTGAATAGCAAAGCAGTCTAATTTGGTCAAATCTTGATCACATAATGGCAACTAACTCAAAATACTCATTCCCTCCTAACGATTACAGTAGAGGAAATGATTTCTGGCCAAGGGATCTTAGAGTGGGTGAGATTTTATCAGCATTACTGCACATGATTCCTCGATAAGAACAACAGAATTTAGCCAAATATAAAGAATCTATCAGCGTGTTTTCTTAGCAAAACGTGGTATTTCTGAAAGAAGAGGGAAAAGGAAGATTTGTTTACCCAGACAGTTTTGGAGATCACTAATCCCCATCCCAAGCTCAACATTCAAAGCACGTGGGAAGATGGAATACAAGGACTGACAGAAAACATGTACAAGCTCAAACAGGAAGGTGAATAAAGCAGTGCAAGAAAAGAAAGGCAATTTCTACTGACAGATGACCATAATCTAACTAGAGCAACAGTACTGTATCCAGTTTCCTCACCTAACAGCCACTGAGCCATAACGACATAAATCATCAAGAGGGTAGGAAAGCAATGCGCAGTGAAAGTTCCATGAAGTGTTCCTGTCACGGCGGGTTTACAGGGATGCTCAGAAATTAGTATTTCATGTGTATTTTGCCATAAATACATCCCTCAGGAGGTTTACATTCAAGTCAAGGATGTCTGTCTTGAATGATTTTGACAGTAATAAATTGTTTAATAATTTTATATTTAACATGGAAAATAATTTCCAAAGTACTTTGGACACCAACTCAAAAGTATAGCCAGTTTTTGAATTGTCTGACTAATGTATAACTCTCACAGTGCATAATACCAGTAAACCTGTCATTCTGAAGTTAAGTCTTTGTTGTGTCTGTTTCTCATTTTAATTGTGCAGGAAAGCTGTGTTGTTTTTCCAGAACTGGTTTCTTGGAAAAAGAGACAGCGAGTCTCTCAACCATACATTACATTCCTACAAGTGAGGGCCTAACCCATGTCATGTATTTTAGCTCCATTTTGGTGTCCAGAATAATACGGTATTTGTATAACCTTGTCATTGGCATTGATGGTGATTGGAAGGGACACATTTGAAGACAAATATATAGATATTGAACGATAGACACAGGCAATACCGCTGGCATTTGCCTAGCATAAGTTGTTTGGTTAGTTACGCCTCCTTGCCCAGTATGGAACATGAGCCCTTCATTTCTTTCTTCCATTTGACAGTCTTTTTTTTTCCCAGTTCACAGAATTACAGAACAGTTGAAGTTGGAAGGGACCTTTAAAGACCACCTAGTCCAACCCCCCTGCTCAAGCAGCATCACCTAGAACACATTGACCAGGACCCTGTCCAGGCAGCTTTTGAATATCTCCAAGGATGGAGACTACACAACCTCTCTGGGCAACCTGTTCCAGTCACCCTCACAGTGAAGAAGTTTTTCCTCATGTTCAGACAGAACTACCTGTGTTTCAGTTTGTGCCCGTTGCCTCTTGTCCTATTGCTGGGCACCTCTGAAAAGAGTCTGGCTCCATCCTCTTTACACCCTCCCTTCATATACTTATACACATTGATAAGATCCCCCCTCAGTCTTCTCTTCTCCAAGCTGAGCAGTCCCAGCTCTCTCAGCTTTTCCTCATATGAGAGATGTTCTAGTCCCTTAATCATCTTAGTGGCTCTTTGCTGGACTTGCTCCAGGAGCTCCACATCTCTAATACTGGGGAGCCCAGAAAGGACACAGCACTCCAGGTGTGGTCTCACCAGGACTAAGTAGAGGGGAAGGATCACCTCCCTCAAGCTGCTGGCAACACTCTTCTTCTAACAGTACATTTCTGGGGTACTCTGCGCAGCACAGCAAGATGTATTCCAAGCTAATACCTGCCTTGTTATGCTGTTAATCACATTTTGGCAGCTGCTTCTTCTCATATTCCATTTCATCTGTCTCCAGAGTCTTTCATTTCTGATTGTTTTTCAGCCACTTGCTTAACAGGGCCTGACTTTGTAGAGCTAACCTACAGCTATTGTTCATGAAGAACTGGAGTTCAGATAGCAACAACTTGGTAAATCTTCACACTGCAGTGCCATATAGTAAAACAGCCTTTACAATGGTGTTAAGTATATAGGGTTTAATTTTGAAGGCAGAATTTCTGTTTCTACATGGCATATGTTTCTTGCTATTCCAACCATAACATCAATTCATAGTAACTTACTATATTTTATCAATTCACATAAAATTCATTTACTGCACTTATTTTTTAAAAATCTATTAAATAATTTTATTATTGAGATTTATCATTCATAGTACTAGGATTTTACTAATAAGCAAGACCTCATTCTCTTAAATTTAATCTTGTTGCTTTATTAAGGGTATGAAGACTTACACACAAGTACTGACTTTTTAATTATGTATATGTAAAATATATAAAGACATATCCATATATGTCCTGCATATGTATATACAAAAGATATTCATAAATATATTTATGCATTGTTATTTGACACTCAAGAAAACCAATGATTTCATATTTAATTGAAAGATCTGAAAAAAAAATCTCGGTAAACAAGGTTCATCACTTGTAGGGCCATTTTCTAACAAAGCCAGGAACAAATCCACTCAGTATCAAAGGCTGCCTTTTACTGATCACAGATGCTTGCTATAATCTTTTGCTAATTAAGGGAATAAATTGCAGCAGTGGGTTCAGGCCACCTGTACAGACTGATCTTGATTGTTTGGTAAACAACCAAGTTTTTTAATATAACAAACACAGGGATAGAGATATCTAGGAACAAAAATGATATAGTAAATTCAGAAGAAGGGGGATAGTATTTTAAAACACAGCATCACTGGAAAACTTTTCAAAATCATCGTTATTAACTAACCTCTGTTCCTAGACAAGGAATAGAGGGGTGTGTTTCAGAAAGTGGTAATTACTTAGTAATATGATATTAATGAGATTATTGTTGAAATACTCCGGTGTCTGCACTTCTGAAGGGATTGTGATGAATTGGAAGAGACTCAGAAAAGAGCTAAAATGAATTACTAGTGGTCTGGAAATAATTCTTTTCAAGCAAGAGAGGTAACAGAAGCTCCAGTTAATGAAGAAAGTGACTGGATCATGTTCTACTAGTAGCCACATAGGGAAGAGATTTCTGATAACAAACTGATCTTTAGCCCAGTAGAGAATGGCATAAGATGACCCAAAGGGCATCTTTAAAACACTGAATGGAATTTCCTAGCCCTCTAGTATATTTATAGACAGAAATCAGGCCTCTCACAGTCTCTGTTTCCAGGTGATGAGTTCTCAGCTCATAACAAGATTTTTTTCCCCATTATCCCCCCAGCTGCAAAGCTTTGTGGTTCCTACTACTGAATCTCATCTCATTTCTAGTACCACATTCCTCAAGGCCATGCAGCTCTTTTCATAGGATATCCTAAGCCTTTTGTGAATTATCTAAGGTTCACAGTACTGTACTATCAGCAAGTTTCAATTTCACTTCTTTTAAGACCATCAGTGAAAAGACTGGTCCTAATACAGCTTCTCAAGAATCAGCCCTATCTCCCCCAAAGCCTGATGCTTCCTTTTTCAATATTGCCCTAAATCCACTACCTTGCTCAGCTTACAGGACCTCTTTTAAACTCTTTCTCCAAGTAAACTAGCAATTTTCTCAGCAGCAGTATAATGAGTGCACTATAGACACAATACAACCCCTTTTCCTTTTTCTAGAAAACAAAGTGACTATATTCAAAGGAAAAAGAAAAAAAGATTAGGGTCAGGTTAGTTTGGCACAATCCTGCTTTGGTAAACCAATATTCCACTTCCCTTTATCTGTAATTTTAATGATCTTTCCCATTAAAAGTTGTTTTAAAGCTTCATGTAGCACTGAGCCAGACTCACAGGTCTGCAGCTGCCTACATTAATTTCCTCTCCTTACATAAACACACGCTTGTCTTCAGTAATCTAGTACTATCTTAACTCAGTAGGGTTGATTTAAGTCATTAGTGGACCTGCATTTTGGGGCAATTTCCAAAAGAGGGTGACCATTGTTGAGTCTGTTAATCCTTGGTAAAATCACCTTGAATTTTGTTTTTACTTCTGTTGTAGTTATTTCCACTATCTCATTCCCACATACACTTCTTGTTTTTCTCCTGCGGCCAGTATTATTCAGCTAAATGAAAATCAGAGCAAATAATTTTCTTTCATGCCAATAGTTATGCTTTCCTTAACCTCTTTACTAGACAGCTATTTTACTTCCTTTATTTTACTTTATCCACTCTCTTTAGTGGATCAATGGAGTGATGAATTGCTGCAGAGTAATCACGGCCTTAACTTGTAGTTTGCCAACTGCTTTTCTGTGGCATCTATGTGTATCCTGTGGTTAAGTGCAAGGCAGCTAATTATTTTCAATGAAGTTTGAGCTAATGTGTGTTTTCATGATTGAGGTGTGTTTACAGATAATTTCTGTGCCTCAGTGACAGGTGGTCACTTCTTAAGCTGTTGTTATTTATCAAAGTCACATACCTACATGCTTAGTCCATCAAAGACTGACCTTATGAAATCCAAAATCTACTTACTGATCTGTATCTAAGCATCCTTCCATTTAATTCTAAATAAACTTCTGATTGCCTGGTCTAAGGTTATTTTCTACAATATCTTCATTATGTACAGGCTGCATTAACTATTTATCTGCTACTGGCCTTTTAAATGCCTTCCACTTGTGTCAGAAATTGCTGGTGAAGAAATGTGCGTGCAATAACAGTACAGAGATTTTTCAGAATAGTATGTTTCCAAAAATACTTCTGCAAAATTAAAGTCTGTCATAATGATGTATTCCCCATCAATATTTCTTTCTCTAGTATGGGAAATGAAACGGATTATTTGAATAAGCAATTGTCTTTTATTTTCTGCAAGTAAAAGAGGAGAAAAAACAATGATTCCTTACACTGTTCTTATTTAAAAACGGGGGAAATAGGAAAAAAAGTAAGTTCATTTGGCTTTTGAAGAGATGGTTGGTTCATTCAGGTGTCTAAACTTTTTGACCTCAGCAGAGTCTAAGTATCACATTGCACTGAATAAAAAGATATGCGTGAAATCTATGTTCTAGCCTAGAAGCTGCCTCCTCTCAGCCATTTTCTCTTTTGCCACCTTTGTGTGCTTACAGGTGAAATCTGTGGAGCCCAAATCTCATACATTTTGGACTAAAATTCTTGTCTATAATGTGATCTCTGCCTTTCATTTAAAATAAGTGATTTCAGCCTAACAGCTGATTAAACCTTCTCGGCTTCTGTTTGACTGTGGAAGGTGAAACATTTTTGAGGCCATAACTTAAGTGTAATCTTGATACTGGCTCCTGTTTTTCTCCCAGAACTAAAAGGGCTTTCAAGAAAAAATAATAAAATTTTACTGCTTGCCTCTTAGTTATTGACTAATACTCTCCCTCGGCATGTGTTTGTGGTACTTTGACAGAACTATCTACCTGAGTGAAACCATGGCCTTTTTGACGTCAAAGGGAAAACTCAATTTCACCATTTGATTTTACCCTCTGGTTTATATTTTCAGAGTATACATTTCAGCAGTATAAAATGTCCTGTAAGCCCCATGCCAACATCACCCACCACCACACACGGTAGGACATTTTTGCATTGGCATAAACAATCCTGGCACCTCCCTTCCTGTGGTTTTGCTTTTTCAGTACATGGGCATTTAGATATAAATTCTGGAAGAAAAATGTATTTATATACCAATCTATATAACATCTACATCACTGCTGGTGCAATACAAAACACTTGATAAATAACAACAACTGTTAAGTAAATTTTAATAAATAACAATAAAATAATAATGCTTTTTACATTGCCTTTATGTTAACCTCAACCAATTCTGTATTGACTATACATTTCCTAAATGATTTCCTATTTTAAAGTCCTAAGTAGTGTGGGCCACTATTAAGCAGAGTGCTTCCTGATCCTCTTCCTAATGGGTACCTATGTTCTCAAGACCTGTAGTCTTTCTGGTGCTCCCACAGAGTATTCATAATGTACTTAATATAGTGTGGCGAGTACTACACATTCAGAATCTGCTTTTTCCATTATACTTCATATCACTGTAAAAAAGCATCAGAAAACATACCACGTAAGAATATTTTTTATGGCCATAGTATTGTTTCTATAACTTCTGCTGAAGATAGATTTTTTTTTTTTTTTTTTTTTTTACCCTGTAGGCTGGAGGGCTCCTTTTGATCAGAATCCACTCTTGATTTGACTGGATGGATACCACACTTAACAAAATTCCCACTGGCCTGACTCACTAGGCTGTTGGGAGACACAATCTTTCCCCAATGCATCAAAAATGCAGTAACACAAAGAATAATCAAAATAGTCTGTTGAATGCAATTCACAGGGAAAAATTGTAAGATTTAACACAGACATCATATAAAGATAGCCCCAGAGAATCAGAGATGCTGGGCCAGCATTCTTTTCCCAGTCCTTTTTGATAGGAGCTTTCTAGTTAGTGACAGATATACAAATTTTATGAAAGTGCTTATTTATGTTTTTATTCTATCAGAATGACTACATGTTCATAAATATAGCTTTGCATCACAGATAACAATACTTCTTTAAGAAAATCAATATTGGGAAATTATTCTAAAATAACCTCCTTTGGTAGAAGACCTGCACAAAATCAGAAGCGAAGCACAAGCACAAGGGCTTCTGGCATAGAGGGGACATGCTAGAGTAACAGAGGGGAAAGGGCTACTGGACTTTTGAGAAAATTTGTCCTCAAATTACCTGCAAACAAATATAAATCTCACTGCAGCGGAATAATAGAGAGGTTTCTTTAATAGCTAATCCATAGTTTTCTTTTACTGCATATCACAGAATCATAGAATGGCTGAGGTTGGAAGGGACCTCTAGAGATCATCTAGAACAGAACACAGTACTCCAGATGCAGGGAGGATTACCTCCCTTGACTGGCTGGCAATGCTCTTCTTAATGCAACCGAGAATACCACTGGCCTTCTTTGCTACAAGGGCACATTGCTGGCTCACGGTCAACTTGTTGTCAACCAGGATTCCCAGGTCCTTCTCCACAGACCTGCTTTCCAGCAGGTCAGCACCCAGCCTGTAAAGGTGCATGGGGTTATTCCTCCCTAAGTGCAGGACCCTGCACTTCCCTTTATTGAACTTCAGGAGGTTCCTCTCTGCCCATGTCTCCAGCCTGTCGAGGTGCCTCTGAATGGCAGCACAGCCCTCTGGCGTATCAGCTACTCCTCCCAGTTTTATATCATCAGCAAACTTGCTCAGGGCAGGCAGGCACTTGCTCTGCCCCTTCATCCAGGTCACTGAGTAAGTTGAACAGGACTGGACCCAGCATTGACCCCTGTGGTACACCGCTAGTTACCGGCCTCCAACTAGACTTTGCGCCACTGATCACAACCCTCTGAGTTCTGCCATTCAGCCAGTTCTCAATCCACCTCACTGTCCACTCATCTAGCCCACGCTTCCTGAGCTTGCCTATGAGGATGTTATGGGAGACAGTGTCAAAAGCCTTGCTGAAGTCAAGGCAGATAACATCCACTGCTCTCCCCTCGTCTACCCAGCCAGTCATCCCACCACAGAAGGCCATCAGGTTGGTTAAGCTCAATTTCCCCTTGGTGAATGCATGCTGACTACTCCTGATCACCTTATCCTTCACATGCTTAGAGATGGCATTCAGGATGAGCTGTTCCATCACCTTTCCAAGGATCGAGGGGAGGCTGACTGGGACCTCCTTCTTGCCCTTTTTGGAGACTGGAGTGACATTTGCTTTCTTCCAGTCCTCAGGCACCTCTCCTGATCACCATGACCTTTCCAAGATGATCGAGAGTGGCCTTGCAATGACATCAGCCAGCTCCCTTAGTACTCGTGGGTGCATCCCATGAGTTTTGATTAAGTGATCCCTAACCAAATCCTCCTCCAGCAAGGGAAAGTCTCCCTTTCTCCAGACTTTCTCCCTGCTCTCCTGGCCCTGGGATCCCTTGAGGGCCAGTCTTACCAGTAGAGACCGAAGCAAAGGAGGCATTCAGTATCTCTGCCTTCTCTGTAGTCTTCATCAGCAGGGCCCCTGCCCCATTCAGCAGTGGGCCCACATTTTCCCTAGTCTTCCTTTTGTTACTGATGTATTGATAGAGGCCCTTCCTGTCGTCCTTGACCTCTCTGGCCAGATTAAATTCCAGATGGGCCTTGGCTTTCCTAGCCCCATCCCTGCATTCTCAGACAACATCTCTATATTCCTCCCAAGTGGCCTGCCCCTGCTTCTGCCTTCTGTACACGTCCTTCTTCTGTTTGAGTTTTGCCAGGAGCTTCTTGTTCATCCATGCAGGTCTCCTGCCCCCTCTGCTCAACTTCTTGCTCTTTGGGATGCACCGTTCTTGAGCTTGGAGGAGGTGATCCTTGAATATCAACCATCTCTCTGGGCACGTGCCCCATTTAGTGAGGTGGATCCCATCTCTTGCAGGCAGATATCCATCTTCCAATGGGGTCCCATGGTCACAGAAGGCAAAACCCTGTTGCCGACACCAGATGCACAGCCAATTGTTGACTCCATCCACTCCACCTCACATCCTTCCCCCTCAGTGGCAGGATTAAGGAGAAAATGGCCTGGGCCCCCATATCCCGGACCACCACCTCCAGAGCTCTGTAGTCATGTTTAATACTTTCCAAGTTGCCCTTGGCAGGATCATTGGCACCCACGTGGAAGAGCAGCAGGGGGTAATAGTCGGCCATCTTTCCACGACATCTTGGATTCGAGCCCCTGGCAGGCAGCAAACTTCTCTAGACAAGAGGTTAGGTGGGCAGATGGGTGCCTCTGTCCCCTGCGGCAGGGAGTCATTCACTGCTATCACTTGCCACTTCCACGGGGTGTTCCTATGTGGCTCAGGGTGCGTTGGCCCATTTGCTTCACTCAAAAGCACACCCAGCCTCTCCTCAGCTTTGAGGGCAGTGAACCTGTTCAGTAGGCGCAAGTCTTCAGGAGAAGCAAGAGCCTTTCTCCTCATATGAGAAGTGACCAGTTTCCAGCCTTCATCTTCTATAGAGTTAAGACTTACTGTTCCACTTGGCACAGAGCCCCCTGCATTTCCACTGCTGTGGGTGGTTGAGACTCTTGAAGCTGTAGGGTCTCTGAGAATATCCTATCTATCTCTCACTCATCTTCTCAGATGTTGTGGAGCCTGCTGACTTCCTCCTGTAACTCCTTTACCTCATGACACAACTTGTCAACAGCAGCACATCTTCTACAGAAAAGTTGACTGTCAGCCCCAGCCTCATGGAGAGGCCCCAGGCACTCCCTGCAGCCTGAGACCTGCAGAGCTGCATCCGCTGTCAGAAGATCTGTCTGGGTGGAAGCCCCTGACACGGCAGACGCAGCAACTGCAATGGCTGCTGGGGAATACACTCTGCAGCATGTCATAACTATATTGAGGAAGTGTATGCTACTATGACTGGAGAGGAGGGCCCCTTCTTTGCACCCTTCTGCATGAACTACTGAACAAAATGCTGCCTCCATTAGCTGCACTCTGGAAGCTGTGCTCTGGGCAGGCTCTTATACAGACCTCTCCCTAGCACTGACTAATAGGGTGCTTGACCTAATCAAGGATCAGCTGAAACACAGGCTCCCACACTTTGATGAAGGGCAACCAACAGCTTGTTAGCAGCAGCTAGTCCTTGCTAAAGCTTCCCCAGGAGAAGTTAAGGCCTCCTGTGGCTGTCCTTACTTTGCTTTCCTTAGTTCTCAGCAGCAAGCATTCTCTAGTTCCTCAGAAGTTTCACAGAAATCCCACACAGTCTCCAACAAGCTTCTCAGTAGATCTAAGCAGAGCCCAGAAACTACTGTGCAAACTGTTGCATCTGTCGGTTGCCTCTGTTAACAGCACTCTTTGTAGGTGCCATGCCTGAGCTGCTATTTTGCTGACCTAGATGGTGATTTGGATTATCATTAGCATGTAGAATATAAATACTGGAATTATAATTTACACGAAAAATATTTTTTCTCCCAGGATCAATGTAAGAATCATATCAAAGATGGAGATGAGGTAGGTTATCTGGTGTGCTCTTATTCCCTCGCATCGGGAAATTTATTAGTTTACATGTATTTGAAAGTATTTGTGGCACGTGTCTTACAAAGTGTAAGTGGCGGAAGAAGAGTCCAAAAGCGCAGACTGAAGAGATGGTCAATTTGGAGAGGCAAGGAAGCAAGGCAACAGTACCAGAGCAATGAAGAAGTAAGAAAAGGCAGAGAGGAGCCTAGAGAGAAAGTTAAGGTCCAGAAAGTCTGGTATGAAACCCATTTGCTTGTTGAAATAACTACTATTTGCAGCTGAGAGTGCTCACCAAGCTCCAAATATTTGGCTGTGGTTCTCTTTCCATAAACATTGGAGTCACATCATACATGTCTACAGGGCTCAGCCACACCTCTTCTGCCTTTGCCTCAGAATCCCTGCCTCTAGTCATCCAGCCAACACAACAGTCCAGCACACTCTCCTTATCATTCCTAGTTTCTCCTTTTAAAGTTTATTTTGGGGCAGCAAGAGGCAAAGCTTTTCCCTTTGCCTCTCTCCAATCTTAGGGTGGCTGACCTCTCTGGACACTGGCAGACCAGTTTTTTCTCATGCTTCATGAGATCCAGACCTTTAACTACACATTGATAGAAATAGCTGGTGATGTTTTAACTTTCAAGAAGAGTTTGAAGCTTTAGGGGCTATCTCCACCCTGTTGACCTATTTAGCCAAAATAAGTTGCCAAAGCTTTGGGGTTGCCAAAGCTTGTGCTAGCTAGTTCCATTTGGGTCTCCCACCCAAACAAAAGGGTGGAGAATTCCAGACTCAGTGTGATTCAGGAAGGCCAAATACTTTCTGTAAGATTCCATGAAAAATATTTGTTTTTCATCTTTTTAAGCCAATCCAGAAGAAGCAGCACATCCTTTTTGCCTTTAACTCAGGCACAAGAGAAATTTGAACTACTACTGCAGGTGGAGAGGCTGTGGACCTGATGTTCTTGTATGTTTTTAAGCAGAACCCTGACAGTTTTAAGTGGAGTGTTTTGGTTAAAAACAGAGATCAGGCTACCACTGGGGATGTTTTTGTTGTTTGTGTTTATACAACTACGTTAAAATATTGTAGAAACAGCTCTTTGCCTATGTATTGACAATGTAGGTGCAAATAATGTTACTTGTAGTTACTGTGCGAAAAGCAAATCATGGGAGGTACCTGCATAAACTGATAGCACGACAGCTTTCTGAGAACTCTGCATGTCATGTGCAATGTACATATAAAGTTCAACTTGTAATTGGTGCTAACTGACTGACTTTGCCACAGTGGACTTGTTCTTATCCTTCCCCTAATAGCTATCTGAGGAATCCTAGGAATCCTTTCATTGTACCATAGATATCCTGACCAGCTGCAGCAAAGAACTTTCTCTGGTGGATAGTGCAGATGGTAGCTACAGATTACCTATTGGAGGTTTTCCTTATTCAGATTTGAACTGCCACATTAGCCCATCTGCCTTGCTTCTGAATCCCTGGAAATCATATTACAGAATGTGGTTTGGGTACTCATCATGAATGTGCACCTACAATGTTTAACTGGCCTTGTTTCTGCTCTGCTGTATTACTAACCAGTTTTATTCCACTGGTAGCTGAGAAAAATAATAGATAAAGTGGATGAAATTCATCTGACTAAATATAAACATCTACAATAAAAGTAATTGCTCTTGGCTTGCTTTGCAGTCAATGGAGAGAAACAGACATTTGTAGAGTGTGATTCATCTCATGAGGTAGGTGTCTAAACTAGTTTGGATGAATCATGTCCTAAAAATGCCTAAGTCTTTCCACAATGAGAGCCTCTGGTGACAAACTCAGTTGTACTTGTCTGCACTGTAAACACTGTAGGGAGGATGAGATGAATCTCACCCAGGTAGATCATAAGAATATATAAACTACCACATAAGGCTAGGCCATCTAGCTTGGTATCCATCAATGACTGATGCCTGAGACAACGTGTCTTAAGAATAATGCAAGACCAAGGCAAGTATTGAGTTATCTTTCCTCATTATGCTCTCCCAGCTACTGGCAGTCAGCAGATTAGAGTCTCCCTGAGCCAGAAATTTTGCCTGGATCATTGCTTATTGTAGTTATTGGTCTTCCATGCATTTGTTTAGGTAGTGAATAAATATACCCCACTAGCCCTCACCATCAGGCCCTCCCCTGAAGCTTCAGGATTCTTGTCCAGGATTAATAATTTCCTACTAGTCTTAATCTGCTCATGCATGAAAAATGTTTTAATCTGATCATTCTGATACTTTTCTCTATACTTTATCTAGTTCTGTTATGTCCTCTGGGAAGCAGAACTGCATGTTGTATTTAGCACGTAGGTACCTCATAGATCTATACGATCTGTTCTGTTCTCAATTGCTTTCCTAATATTGCCTCATATTCTAGCTGTCTTTTTAGCACCACTGGACATTATACTATCATTTTTAGGTTGTTATTCACCATCACTCCAGAACTGGTTTCCTGAACAGTGAGAATAAATAAATGAATGAACCGTAAGGTACTTTTTTCTGTGTACATTGCTTTGCACTTGTCAATACTAAATTTCAAATTCCATTTTCTGGCTTTGTCCTATAATACTCTGAAATTCTTCTGCATTTTTTGCATTTATTTTGATTATGGCTACTCTGCTTCTTGTTCATCCAGATCCTGTGTAAATGTGAATGAAAAGAAGAGGTCCCAGCACAGACTAGCATAGGACAAGAGAAATAACCTCCTATAAAATCTGACCTCTTAGCCACATTCTTTGCTTTGTATTTTTCAATCAGTTGTTTATCCTTTAACAGTTAAGTTTCTGTATTTTTCTTTGATAAAATCTCTTAAATTTTATGATATGTGATATGTTGCCAATTAGTGAGTAAAAGGGGTTTACACCACAGAATGAGAAAGTGAGCTATAGCATCATATTGGCAGAGAACTGGGGTACCATATAGTGAAGGAGAGGCACAGAATATCATTTTGTAATAAATAACAAAGATAGAATCTGGGATTCTGTGTCCTGCAAAGAATGGAAAGGAAAGATAATTGCTTTCATCATACAATAAATTAGTTTCAATAGGTTGCGATTCTAGTATTTGGAAAGAGAAAGAATCAAAGGAGGAATCTTCCCTCTCTCCCTATTTCCAGCCTGCTGCTTTAGATTCTGTCTGCTTCTAATGTGAAACTGTAGTGCACCATGCAAAGTATAAATATGGATTCCTTCAAAGGTTTGATGACATTTTGTTGGAAGACATGGACATGTTTCTTGCAGATTTGTGATCTGCAAGAATTCTATGTACGCCAGTACATTGGGGACCATGCCATAGATCACAGTTCAAAATTGCCAGTTCTTTCTATTTATTTACCTGGGTTAATAGAAACAAAAGAATATTGAACTGCAATTAAACTAACTTGGAAAAGGATTTATGGAACCTTGTCAACTTTGTTATCCAACACAATGCCATTTGTGGGAGAACAAAGATTGCTCATTTAGAATATGTTGAAACCAGAAGTGAAATCACCTTACAAATATTTTTCTCCTTGAACGGATAACATCTGATGGATGGGAAAGCAATGCCTAACCCACTATTAACTATTACCGGGTTACCATTATAGTTAATTAGCAAGGCATTACCCATAATCCTCTGAACACAATTGTTTTCTGGCTGTCACCCAGCCCTGCTGCAGTATAGGCTCACTGACTCCAGAAGACTGGCAGGGTCTTTTTCCTGGAAGGAGAAATATGTTGTAAAAGAACCCTGATGAAGGTGAAATACATGTTGTTCCTTCAGCTTTCGGAGACCAAGTTGATCACATTAGCTGGCAGCTATTGTCATGTGCATTTCATGGTCAGGGCTTTCTGCATCAATTTTCAAAACATAGCTCTACATACTAATTGCTGTTTCTTTTTGGCAGGTACATAACTTTAGCTAGGAACTAATTTGAAACCTGTGCACTTGTTGAGAACTCATCAATAGATCATGGGAAATTAGGCCACAGTTTAAAAAACTGCAATTTTTTTTCAGGGTTATGGAGGGAAGAGGCTGTTACCTGCCTAAAGCATGCACTTGGTGTATAGCAGTATGTGTAAGCTGACTGAGGCGGGTACCTTTTTCATGCATTTACATGAGTGCCTCCGTTATCCCTGATAGCAGCCCCCAAAATGTCCCCACAGAGCAAAGAGTAACTAATTTCTCTTTTAAGCTACTTTTCTTCTCTCCTAATTCCTCACCATTTTCCACTCCCTAGTTCCTACTGCTGTCAGTCTCAGCAGAGTCCTATTTTGCTGCTGACCAGTATATTTCATCTTGTTGGACTTCTCTAAAAGGATGGCCTGACAGCGATGCTGGGCATGGTTATGTGAGCATGGTTATGTGGAGATAGCATTACTGTTATAGCAGCACATTCAGCTGCTGAAATAAATGAAGTGCCTTGCATTAATCCATAATGACATATCCTGATCACTAAAATTCGGAGTTGAGGCCTTCAAAGAGGTAGCTCTCAGGTAGCTCACTGGCACATGGTTGTATGTAGGCATGTCTGTGGACTGTCAGACCTTTATCACACACAGCTTGAGAACAGTTCAGCAAATATCAACTCTGACCACTCCAAAAACAGGAAAGGAACAAAAAATAGGGGTTGATAAGGTTCTGTTCCTAACAGTACTTCTGACTCACAGTGATAAGTTATTTCTGATGCACATCCTGGGATTTAAGCCCCTACATTTTCATGGTGAATTTTCAACGACCTTTCAAAGAGTTCTTGCTTTTCCTCTCCTTTCATACTTTTGATCCATACTTTTCCATAGATATTTTAGTAATATGGTAGGTGTTGATGCCAGAAGAAGTGAAGATCAGAAAGACAGACATATGTCATTACTCAGAAGTCTCATTGCTCAACCAAGGTGCATTCTCCATAGCCTGTATTCAAGGCTTTGCTCACTGTAACAGCAGCGTGCAGATTTCATTGCCCAGAACCCACATTACATTCTAGGACCTGTGTCAGGGGGTATTGGAAAAAAAAAGTCATTTGAAAGTCACTGCATAGGAAGGAGTCTGAGAGCCTATACAAACTAAATGAAATGCTGGAAGAAAACATGGTGATAAAAAAGTGAAGTCACTCTCAGTGGCAATGGCTGTGACAGAGCTGTTTTGTAGCATCCTGCAAGGCTTAGCAATAACAAAAGCAAGTGGTATGGTGGTTGAGCACTCGCATTGGTAATGTGTGGAGGAAAAATTATTAAATAGAGAGTACATACATGGGCTTATTCCCCTTGTTTTCTTCCCATCTGGGTAGTGTCTAGAGGCAATATAAAGAGCAAATTTTCGCAGCTGTACTGGTTAAAAGGACCCCTGTGTGGTTTTTGATGTTAGGTTGCTGACAAAAAGCCCCTTGGAACCCAGCATCATTCTGTGGATTGGGGAATGGTGAGGCCCTCAAATCAAGCATGTGGAAGAAAACTGCCCCAGTTAAGCTAATTAGCCTAGGACAGATGTTATGCACAAGCTCAGCTGGGATTCAGAAGGTAGGTATTTCCTCACCAGAGTACACAGAGCAGCTTTATCTGTTAAGCAGGATTTACTCAAAAGGTACTGACAAAGGCATTCCTCACAGAAAGTGTCTGTGGCCACCACTTTTAATATGAAACTAGAGCATAAGAAAACCCTCACCATCCTCCTCTGTATAGCAATCTAAAGGCATGAGCCTCCAGCCTGGAGCTGTGAGAAATCTAGATTCAGGGCTTCCTCATCTTAAGGACATTCAAATTCAGATCTCCCACTAGAATGCCTTAATCCTTGGCTGTGGCAGAGCGTGGGGAAATGATCTTCATGCATTTTGGCAAACTAAATGCCAAAAAGGAGCCAAGATTCATTGGGGCAGAGAAAAAGAGGGAGATCTGGGCAATTTCCTGAGAGAGGAGAGTACTGGACTCTTGATCTCTACCTTCAGAGAATTGTTTCTGTTTATTATATCAAAAAGTCACTGGATAAAATGAACTGAATTTAAAAAAAAAAACCCAAACAAACCTTTCTCAGGGGCCTAAATCCGTTTTGGATTTACCCATAGGTCTTTTCATTGCTAACTTTTATGGTGCTATATTGCTTTGATGACCCTGTTGTGAATTCCCTTAGTTTTACTGTAGCAAGCATGGTGGCCTGTTACTACAGTTTTCCTTCTGAGAACAATGACATGATTGTAATCTGTGCATGTACATTCAGAATGTGTGGCGCACATTTTAACCTCACTTTCTGGAGCAGAGGTATTATTCTTACTTTGGCTCTGTTAGTAAGTTCACAAGGTGGGGGAAGAATAACGTAATTCTGGAGATCTGGCTCATGAGATCCAGCTGTGTGCTGTGAGTGAAGCCCCCTTTGGAGATATCTTTAGAGGCCAATTCCTTTATTTTGTAGTCAGGCAAAACTCCCATTGACGTCAATGGGAATTCTCCTTCCATAAAAAATGGGGACTTAGGTTTGGCCCTGATTTTTTTCAGCTTGGGCCACTTCAAATAGTGCCAGTGTTCTAAACGCCTATTGGTGGGCAGAAAGTTTCTGGATCTTTCAGGTAGTTAAGATGTCCTGAGGTTGGCATAAAAGAGTAAAAAAGAGGAAAAACAACTCATCAGCCAGCCCCTCAGATTCATAAGGGTAGCAGGTATTTTGAATTTAATCTTTCAGAAATGCACTTTAAATCAGACATCTGGTAATAGCTTGTAAATAGAAATATTAATAAAAATGCATCATATTCAGGGATATCCACAATCTGAACCTCTTACTCCACCCCAAGCTTAGGAAAAGTGAATGTTATCCATTTTCACATAATTTTTTTAGCCAAAGTCTTTTAAGCATATAACTTTACAGCTTTCATAAAAAGGGCATAAAAATGAAAAATGTGTTTTGCAATGAATCTGCCACTGATATGAGTGTTCAATTAAATGGACCGTGCAAGAAAAGAGGAAAGATTTGCTACTGGGATATTGCCAATGATATCCTTTGACACTTCTATGGTCTCATGTGTTCCTGATCAAGCAGCACAGAGCACTGGAAAATCCCAGACCAATAAGCCTGAAACCAGAGCAGTCCGCATACATTTGATATGCAGTCAGGAGAGGCTGATTTGAAATGATTGGCACTGAACTATGGCCTTTATATTAATTTACCTTAAACCATTTTTGCCCTTTTGTTGACATAGAACTTCACCAACTCTATTTATACCCTGGAAAACGGAATGTTTCTGCTTAGACAACAGAATCAAACGGTGTTTTTATTAGTGGCAGCCATTTAGAATTCCTTCCTACCACATTGTATTCCATTTCACTTTAAGTCTTCTCTTCTGGACACATACAAGATTCATACTTCTGTAAAATCTAGTTACCAAATTTGGTAATTTATCATTGATCTTATTCTGTGAAATATGTAGTTGATTTTAGTCCAGTTCCTGAGTAGCGTGTGCTTCTTTCACATCACAGAAATTCTCATGCTCCTGATGTGATTCAGTACAGTTCTCAGTGTAAGATCCAGGTTGCCCTGCACGCTGTACTGCAGGTGCAGAGACAAGAGTATCAGCTCTGCTGCCTGTACCTGGGCCTTTCTCTCCAGCTCAGCCCTCCTTTCCTCTGATGCCTTTCCTTATGTGCGTCTTGTTTGAGGATAGATGAGTGTGAAATAGGGCCTGCTAGGTTGTCCATTTTTGCTATTGCTTAAACTCTTAGTAGCTGATAGATGCTGAGATTCTCACTGTTCATAGAGTTGCTTCCCACCTTTGTAATGCAGACTCCGAAGAAGAGTAAGGAAGGGAAGCTGGAGGGAAAAAAAGACAGGATGTCCCCTGGTGGCTGAAAACCTGCATGTAATCTAACCAGGGAATCATCGTTGAGTTCTCGTGGTTTCTCTGCCTGTGATCTTTTGGTTTTGGTGCAACTCCTTGAACCTTGGATACCGGAGAGCCGTTGGTTTGGGGGAAACAGCTCCTTTGTGTTCCATCACTGGGACAGCAACCACACATTCTGACTGAAAAAAGAAAAGAAAACCCTGGGAAAAGTGTGCACAAATGTTTCTATCATCTGCTTTGTCCCACACTTTTACACATACAAAGATCCATTTAGAGAATAGTAAGAACTCTCAATAAAGAAGGTGTGAAAAAAGGAATAATACAAAGACCTGTTTTCCTTGTATACCTGAGAAGTGGTCCCTTCACATCCTTTTGAAAATGCACAATAAAGATATTTGCACTGTTGCCACTGGCTTACCTTACATAAAACTGAGGTCTTCCTTTTCCAGTGCTACAAATCTGGCACCTTTCACTATGATTAAATTCTCTTAAAGTAAAATATAAAAAGAGAAAAAGAAGTATTTTGTTATTGCCAGGGAATGCACAAACTACTGGAAGAAGAATTTCAGAACTGTGTAACACAACATAACAGAGAAATTATGCCAGTCTTCAGGATGAAAAAAATCTCAAGAGGAATTCAGCTTATTATTTGCTGTTTCATGTAATTGCATTCTCATCTGTGCAGATGCTGCTTAGTTCTAAGTATAAAACTAGTATCAGATTTATATTTCATATGCAATAAAACCAAATTCCATCAGTTCAAGAATCATCTGCCATGACTGAATTTGTTTTCTTGTGCATGAGGAAAGATATGTAATTTTTTCATACATTTTTCATCCAGACAAATGACATGTAAAGGGCCTGGTACTATTCTTCTGAACAAGTCCAATTCAGATATATCTTGGTCTTTGTTGATGAAGAATGTAATTGTCCAAGATCTGTCACTCTTCGTGGCAACTCAAGTTTCATCTTTGGCTACACTGACCACTGCATCTCCAGGAGGGACGTCTCCCTCCCTGCCCTACATATGGACAGCTAAACCCTACAGTAGAGAGAACAGGCCAGATTTCAGTCTCTGGGACCAGTGCCATGGCATACCTTGTGACTGCTAAATGTGTTTCCTCCTCCAAACATGATAACCTTGTTCATGCTCCTCCTGGGAATAGTCCCTGCCCTGCGCTATGCTGTAGATCATCCCTTAGCATTGCTGGGGAGAGTATTAGTTGGCTCATACCAAAACTAGGGAACATTCTAACAATAAAATTTAATGGATGATCTGGGGAAATTATTCACACCTATGTCCTGACTGTGACCATTTTACTAGTATAAATGTAGTCTAAAATAGCTGAATTCCACCCCATTCAGCCTAGAAAGCTAAGGCATGAGCTTGAATTAGTTTGCAAGGGAAGTACAGTTTACTGTATTATGAGTTCTCATAGGTCTTCCTGACTTAAATTGAAACCTCGCTGAATATGCCCACTTTTCTGAAGTGGGCACACTTCAGAAAATGAAAAGGATATTGCCATTTAGTGATAATTTGGGAACAGAGAAAAAATGCTAAACATGAGTAAGCACATCGTTAAGAAATAAACCCATGTTGAAGAAACAAATGTTGAAGAAACTTACCTATATAACTACTTGAACAAATGATGGACAGCGCTCTTGACTGCTGAAATAACATAATCTCTCCATTTTTTTCCATAACTTTATTCCCTTGTCTAAACAGGAATAATCTGGTGCAGCTGAAATTCAGGAGCTGAAATGAAAAGCAACTGCGACTAATCCCAGTAAAGTTACTTGCCTCATTCCAGCCAATGACTTCGTTATGATGAGTCACTTTAATTGCATCATGAGTGTCCAAAACACCTTCTGGTCTACTGACCTCACGTAAAAGTGAAGGTTTCTTGTTGGGATAAGTTCTTTTCATTTCTTTCCTTCTTACGCTGTATGAATGTTTTTCTGTGAGACATAGATAGGACTGTAGAAAACTGAATCATCAGACTCCAGACAAAATTAAGAGTGGTGCTCAGAACAAAGCAAGATGACTGGCAAACATGCAACCCTTTATGACACCATTTCAGTCAAAGTGGGGAAATAAACAGAGTTGGCATTAAAAACAAAGAAAAACTAGTTATGTTTTGCATATTTTTATATGAACAACTTTAGAAATGAAAACTTAGCATTCTCTTTCACATTTTTGAAGATAACAAAAACAATACAAATCTGTGTTTACAACTGTATTATTTTTCCTTAATTATTTCAGACTTTTCATCTGTTGTATTACCAGCTTCTTTACAGAGAAAAACAAACAGTCCTATAATGTAATTTATGCAATTGCATAGTGCTAATTTCCTTTCTAGTGAAATGGTCAAAAGGAGTTTGTTTACTCTATTTCAGTTACAGAGCATTTTGGCAAAATCTTTTTGGAATGATTTCCTTGACATTTGACTTACCAGTGTAAAGGAAAATGGAGAAGGAGAAGGAGGGATTTTCATTTGGAATCTGTCAGTTTAGTGCTACCACTTACTCTGTGACGATCAGCAGCTATTCAAAATTCAGATTAAAGCAGTGAATGGCATTTGCATGTTCATATGTATTTTATTTTATTTGTTACAAACAATGTGGTTTGTTTTCATGCAAGTAACAGTTTGCAGTGATTTAGGAAATATTGTTTAATGAATAGTCTAAACGTGTTATTTGTTTGTATGAGAATTAGGCACTAGACTTTAGGAACTGAAAAGAACGCCAAAAGGACACCTATTTTGAAGAAGATCATCTTTTCAGGATCAGGGCAAAAGTGTAACTGGAATTTCTTCTCAGCAGAAGATAATGTTTCAGAGCATCATCACTGGGGACAAACCATGCATGGTACATTGATATGCAAAATTCCTGCACAATGTTTCTGCATCCCATTAAATCCCATATTAGCCCTATTTAATTTGTGTAAGGTATAGGCCACTGCACAGTTAAAATGGATTTATAGAGCAGTGTTTTCTTTACTTGTCAGGAGAGTTGTTGAAAAACCTACCCCATTATAGCAGGAAGTGGGAATAAAAAGTGGGAATGTGGTTACTTGTGAGGACAGAAACCCCTAGTAAAAACTGTACTCTGAGACTGAAAGACTATGGATCTGTTGTTAAGCCCATTAAAGTTAACAGGAGGAGTTCTGACCACAAGAAATGAGTGCATTTCACATACAGAACTGGGCTCAGTGAAAAAGTTTGCATAAATGGAACAAACCTGAAACCTTGCAAAAAACTTGAACTGAACCAAGCGTTTTCCTGAGGGTTGGAAAAAATTTGATTAATTATTTAATTTTCACATTCCTCATCTTTTCCATTTTCAGCTGGGAGCAAAAGTGGACAAGAGAGTATTTTGTGGTATTTTTACTGGCCTGAATGAAGCTGAAGAGGTATTAGAGGTAATCTCATGAGAAAGTTTGACCTTGCAAGATTTCCGATTGATTTTCAGAGCCAAGAGATTCGGATACGTTTGCATAGACCTTGAATAAACATCGAGACTTCTGCATGTTTGTCTGAACGGAAGATCCAAATGTCTTGATACTTTCCCCTCCTTCTCCTTGATGAATACACATGTATATTTTGTGCAGATTTGCATGTGTTATTTGTGAATCTTGGGAAAATACATGTACGTTTAGGCTGTTGTCAGAGGATTTTCTGGACTGAAGTGCTAATTCATTACTGGAAATATAAGTTGATATAAAACATAAGTGCAAAGTACTCCAGAAGGTACTTTATGAAAAATAGCTGAGCTATATGCAGTCTTCAGTCTCATTGGGAAGTGAGAAAGAGATCACATGGAAAAAATTAACTTGTCAACATAGCCATATATAATTTTCAAAGAGCACAATGTGAACACAAGATGTTGCACTGACCATTCAAATAAATCAGAAAGCTGTGAATTGTTTTAGAGATTTATTGACTTAATTACCGATCATAACACAATGTGTTTGTTCTAAAGTAATCCTATAAAAAAAGGAAAAACATGATGTATTTATGCAGCTCTTGGACAGAAAAGCACACCCTTTGAAACTGATGACTTATAGACTGTATGTGAATCATGCATTTACTACACAAAGCTTCTAAAAGGTTTCTGTAGAGAATGGCAGCACCAATAGGGCATGTTAAATGTTACAGAAATTCCACTGGAGATCTTTTTGACCTCAGAGTAGCTGAAGATTTCTCTCTGATTTTAGTCATCACTGAAACCTGAAGCAGCAAAGAAGCATACTGACCAGGAAGATGATTTAGCATGGGAAAATCATAGGAGTTTTTCAGCCTCACACACAGACAGCACCTCAAAATAACAACCCTGGAAAACTTGTACTGAGTTCGAGTCCAAAGAAAATTACCTGATACTACTGCCTGAATATTTACCAGCACTTCAATATTTAAACACCCTGATCAGAAAAACTCATTAGAATTAAGCACAAGCTTACATTTCTTGAGGCAATTCACATGCTGAAGCTTATGAATGTGCTTAAGTGCTACGCTGGGGGAGAGCTGTGTGTATATGGAACCCAGTATACTGCAACAGTACTGGCAAACAAGAGAAAACAAACAGAAGTATGATTATGTATAAGGAGCAAAAAAGCAAATAGCCGCAACATAGTGGAAGAGAAGTCAGAATGAATACATTTACTGTTATATGATGAGTCCCCTTCTCTAAAGAAGGTCACCTCCTCAGGACATGCTGTTGAAAAGCCGTGACTGGGATGTCCAGAGAATCCACAAGTCACATTAGAGATCCTTATGCACAACACAACATGGATTACCAATATTTATACAATACTTGTCATCCATAAATTTCAAAGGCTTTGTTTTTCAAGGACTTGGTCATCCAGAATGGGACCTGGGAGTAAACCTGTGTGTGTGCAGTGTGAGTGGTCAGGGTACACAGCTTAGTGAAACGGGAAATAAACTACACTGATTGTGTAAATACAAGTGTGTTAGACTGAAAAGTATCACCTCATATAAGGGATGGGACAACTTACCAAAGCCTCAAGGTCAAGGTAGAGTCCTGTCTACTTGACTTTTGGTCCATGTTATACACACAGGGAGATGAAATGAAACATAAATGAATGTGAATACTTTGAGGCAAAATTTAATTTTCCAGACTGTCCACTGGAAAAACTAATCTCTAAACCAAACCTCTGGGATTTAAATCAGGCCTGATTTTTATTCGTCCTCATGGAATAAGAGTTAGTAACATCTAAAATAGTGTAACCTACCTCTCCCTCAGAGCTGGAATAAACAGAAATTTTAATGATCTATAAAGTTTTATGAGTGACTGAACTTTAGTCAGCAGTATTTTAACAAGATTTCTAAAAACATCAAAAGAATAAGAAATCCAAATATAACATCATTCTACTTTGGTGGCTAAGAGTTAATAAAGTTAAAACTTCTTCCATACTCTTTCATTTAACTCCATATCATAACTCTTGTTACAGTAAGGTTTATTGCCAAGAATACTTGCTAGTAGAAGAAGCAAATGAAAAATGGCCAGAAAGACCGCAGTTTTGTTCAGCAAAATAGTTCAGGTACAAAATTTTGGCTGCTGTGAAAGAAGGGGAGGTGGCCAAAACTGCTTGAGTATAACAGCCTCCCCATATTCTGCAATTATATAACAATGAGCCTAGTCATTAATATCCATTAGCTGTCTCAAAGTCCTGAGCAATCCAGTAGTATAACCTCTCCCAGCGTGCACCAAGCCAACAGCCTAAAGAGGTTCCCAAGACCTAAGCAAGCAGAACAATAATGATAGCTGGGAATAAACACCTTTGTTCAGTAAAATTAATCATTGCAATACTAGAGTCTATGACCAGGTCATTACCTTAAAGGCAGATCCTGACTGTGACAGCTGAGCAACCATAGTGGAAAAGCTCATATTCACAGGGCATGAAGCAGTTCCTTTTATAACTTGTAACTAGGCCAAGGGAATGCGAGCTTACAAGTGACAAGCTAAGCTGGAACTGGCCACCACATCGCTAGTGTAAGCAGGAATAATACCATGGCTGTGGGATACTGCCATTATCTAGAGGTGACTTTTGCTGAATGGCAAAAGAAATGGATAACTTGGTGTAAGACAGCAAACTCAGAAGAAGAGTTCTGGCATGACAATCTGAGACTAATACAACACTGTCCCTGAAGCAGATATCTTTGTTGGGAAGAGATGCAAAGTTATATAGAAATACTCCCTCCACAGTTGTGCATGGGTAGTACTAACCACCCACAGCCCCTGCTGCAGCCGTTACTAGGCTTGTGGTCTCAAAGGCACATCTGCAGAGCTATGGGGGGCTCCAGCTTCTATAAGGTATCTAAATTACTATTGACTTCCAAGAGAGGTTAGGCATCTTAACAGGAGTTAGGCACCTAAATACCTTTCATGGACATAGCCCCCAGTCCCTCCAAAAATCAGATGATTTAGGATTCCTTAAGGAAAATTCCAGATAAGGATTCCTAGTGGTTGCTACTGCCATTTCTGCCAGTAGTAAGGGTTCACATGTGAAGTGGAGGTCAGAGACAAACAGAAAAAGATACAGTTTCTCTCCCTGTCAGTCATGGTGCTTGAACTCTGTGGGAGTCAGTTGAAAGGATAAGACAAGAATAAAGTGAACAGGGCTTAGCAGGTATGCTGAAATCACAGCTTTTCATTTGCTTGGCTAGTGCAAGAGAGGAGTTATGGGAATTACTTTTCTGTTATTAGATGAAGGACCTGGCAGGGGGGTTGGGAGAGATTAAATTAAGAATTCTTCATAGCAGTTTTCCTTATGCATGGGGGACAGCCAGATGAAACATAGAGGTGTCTGAGGAAGAAACAGACATGATGATCAAGGCTGTCATCTTTGTCAGATCACAGGCAGGAGCTGACAGTGTGATAGGCCAAAATATTTGACAGATAGAGTGAGGCTAAATGTGAAGGGTCTTAAAGGCAAAGGTAAGATGCTTGTGTTTGAAAATGCAAAGCCACTGGAAGGACACAAGGAGTGTGGTGATACAGCCAAAGCAATGAGCCAGGAACGTGGTTCTAATCTCAGTGTTTGGGATGGAAGTGAGGGCAGCAGTAGGGCTGGAACATGGCTGGAGACCAGATTATTAAAGACGAAATGCAAAATGATTGGATCCTGCTATGAGCCTTAGCAGGCTGTTAAGGGAAAGGAAGAATCTGTGAGCTATTATGTAGGAGGAAGCAACAAGACTTGGATCATACAGTGACTGAAAGAGGGAGGAGAAACTAAAATGTTGCCTGATCATGGGCTGGAGGAAGTGAGATTAAGGGCAATGGAAAAATCAGGGAAGATGAACGGAAAATTCAGCTTTAGCCGTTACAAATCATCAGTTGTCAGTGATGTGAAAGTCAAGTGATAGAATGAGAATTACATGGGGAAAGAGGTGGTGAGAGAGGTTTAGGAGTCATTTGCAGAGATGAATTTTTAGGAGAAGAGCACCTACAGACAGAGTACAGGTAGAAGACCTTTGAAAAACTCTTTCTGCCTCTCAGTCCCTTGTCTCTGTTCCTTTGCTGTCCAGACAGCTGGAAGAGTCATGGGCATCACCAATAGCAATTCTTCCTTGCTTTGCTTAATTAAAGCACCAGCTTCTTAATTTAGTTATGCTTCTCTCACTTCTACCATGAGTTATGCTGGGGCTGCACAGCCAGTTGATTCTGCTCCACCGGAGGGTCAGGGAGTACTGTCAATACCAGTCACAACAGAGCTTGTGAGTTTTATGAAAAAGGACAGTAGTTTCAGTGTGGTGACAGAAGCCATCTCAAAGTGCTACAATCTATTGGATGCACAGTGGGTCCAATCTTCTGTGGATGTGATATAGAAGTACTCTGGATATATACATTTGGTTGCAAGGCCCTGGGTATTCTTAAAGCAGCTTTATTTGGCTTCTTTAATTTTCACAGTGAGATAATCCCATGCTTTTCCAGCTGGTCAGCAATGAGAATCCTGATGGGAATTACCAGATTGACAGACCAGATAAGCCTCTATGGACATGTCATTCTTTTCAAAGCCACCAGCTTTTCAGCCAGGTTGGATTAAGTCACATCAGCATGCCATGGTTCAGCCTTTCTGCACTTCCCAACCCACCCTCCTGTTGTTCTTGTCAAGGGATATCACACTCTCCCTGCCAGCCTCAAGAAGAGAGGGGCAGGAAGGGCTTCCATGTCCTCTCCTGCACCCCCTTTAATCCCAGAATAGCAGAGAGCCCTTGGTTGTCTCATTCTCTGCTGCTGAACATCAGGATGGGACAGCCTTCAACCTTGCTGCAGGAACCATCCCGTGACAGATTTTAACTCCATCAAAGAGTATCAATAACATTCTTACAGATTTCTGCTGACTAACAGAGGCCAAAAGCCAAGGAAATTATTTGAAGACATATTAGTGATTCTTTTTCCCTACTAAATTTGTAGCCAATGTCTGAAACCAGGGTGATGGCTGAAGTGCTGAGTAATAAACAGAATAGCTTAGAGATCATTTTGGTTTAAGAAAAAAAGAAAAGCAGCAATACTTGAAATAATTATTAGCAGTTTTTATGAGAAAGAGACCAAACTTGTTCAGCTCCTTTTACAATTACAGTAAATATGTCTGGTGGGGTGGAGGGAAAATCATACATATATTTTATACAGTCTGGTTGGATAGTTGGCAAGTGCACCTGTAGGGCATATGTGAATGTATAAACCCACACATGTTCACTTAAAAGGACACCGTCAGCTTGCTTCATAGATTTTGTTTGTTCTTTAATCTGCATTATTTTAATATCCTTCTTAGAAGCTTAAAAAACATTATTTATTTCCCTATTGATTTCCTTCTTCTCTTTCCCCTTGTCAAACTCTTTTTGTGTGTGTTTGTTTTGCTTTGTTTTGAATGGAGATAAAATTAACACAGCTGGTTTTATTTAACAGCCCAAACAACTTCAATTTGTACCACACATTATCAGGCCAGTACGAGTGAGAGTGAGGGTGTCAGTGGACAGTGAGCTGAGTAGGCATGTGGTGTGAGTGCCAGTTAGTGGCACTGTGCTTAGACTGCCCTTTGATGGGGCACCACGGCAACACTGTTCTGTTTATAGTCATCTAGGGATGGATGGGAAGATAGACACATTAAAGTGGTTTAGTGCCTGTAAAAATGTGTGTAGCCACTTGCTGCCTCTTCTTGAACATCATGGGAAATTTAAAGAAAGCATGGTGGCCTTTGTCCTCCTCTATGCAGTCAGTTTAACACCTCTCTGATAGTGCAAAAAATGTCCCACATTAGTGAAACTAAGTACGAGGGCCTATATTTTCAGTCCTTACTGCTGTTTTGAGCAGTCTCTCTCTGCTGTCTGTTTGTCTGATGCAAAGCACCATGAAGAGCCCTGGGAGCAGAGACTGCCCATCCTTGTGGTCACCTCTGGGTGCTGCCAGCAGCAGGAGCACAGGGAGAAGCAGCCTGGTGGGAGATGTTTAGTGAAAGCCACCTGCTCCTTGCTGTCCCTGTATGTAGGGGAAGAGGGGTGTAAAGAGGAGTTTGCCAGAAAAGCAGTGATGTTAGAGATCCATTCTGACTGCTGAGCTTTCCAAGCAGATTGAAGTGGGGAGAAAGGAGAGAGTGGAGAAGTGGGGAGGAGTTTCATATTCAATCCACTCTACAGTAGTCCTGCTGTGGGCAATCCAGCTACCTTAGGAGATTTAGCTGTGTTCACTGCTCACTCAGTGACTGCCTTTAGGATATGTTCAAGAACAGTCTAGTTTAGCTGCTGAGTCTTGTTTTTAAAGATTTGACCAGGTGAGGAGGCCAGAGGGACATCTGTTGCTTAATAGATGTTCAAGTATCAAATCATGTGTCTGTCTTCAGCCTTACAGGCTTTGTCAAAACCTAACAACTCCTCTTTGAAGTTCAACATGGTTGAAAACATTTTGTGATTTCACCCAAGTGGCACTCACATGGAAGGATCATCACCTTTAATACAGTGGTTAACTAAATGAAAGCGAGAGTGACTGACACTGGTCACTGCATGGTTGTTTTGTTCTTCCTGATGGAATGGTGTGACCAGCTTGCAAACAAACTGTTACAAGCAGAAAGCCCAGGAAGGTCTCATTAAGGAAAATACCAGGCTAAAACATACAAATTCTGCACAAAAGCCCCAAATCTGGTCTTTCATCTGTTTCTGAGAATTTCTATCCTTTTGGAACATGACTCTTCAAAGGTTACCACAAAATAATAGAATCCAATCTCACCAATATCCATGGCTACAAAAGCAGTACAAAATAATAGGGTGACAAGAGAAATTCACACCCAGTCCATTATTGGATTAAACGTTTCATGTTCTCGGACAGTGTTCAGCTATTCTCCAGTACCTCAGGTGCCTGAGAAACATAATACACCAAGGCAAAGAAAACACTGTAAAACGCCTAGATGAAAAGACACCCTCACCTGGAGGTCAGATGTGGCTACTTCTTCCTTTGTGCAGAGCAGCTCTGGGCCAGGCTTTACTACCTGTGCTGGTGGGGATGCCATTTCAGGGCTTCCTTCTGCCATCTTCTGCCTCTTCGCAGTATTGCGGATGAGGGAACAAACCCTTCTGCCTCCTGCACATTGGTTGGCAGTAGGACCTGGCTTCTGCCCAAAGGCAGAAGATCTGATTACATTCACATACTAGAAAGTAACTGAGAATACTGTTTGTTTACAATAGTATTTAATATTTATTTGGATTACCCTCTAAAGTGCTATATAGGCATGCCTGCCTGAACATCTGTAGTCTGAGCACATGGAGATAAAAGAATAGCTGACAAAAGTAACAGACCATTTTTCCCCTGAGACTTTTCACTCTGATCTTGTATTTCTAGCTACATATCCCCTCCTGAGGCTCTTGACAAGCTTTGTCCATCTGAATGAGGTGAGGCAGGTGAGCTGCCCAGAAGTCCTGCAAGGAAGTCTGCAGTTTGCATCCTTTGAGACAATCAAGAGGGCAGACAAGGAAGGAAGCAAGAAACCATCTACTTCTCAGTGACAGCAGATGGACACACACTCCCACAGGTGCCCAGGTGTTTTGCTACCTCCTAAAAAAATTGCACCCAGCTACTATATGACTGCACCACACAGACGGTCAACTATCTGACAGGCCTGGATTACAGTGATCACTTTAATTTGGTCTGGCTGGTTAACAGTGATATTGAAGACTGTCTTGTGCCTGGGCTTTAGACAGGGTTTGTCTCCTTCGGCTATTATAGCAGAATTATACACAGCAGTAGTTACCACTCCCGATCTCTTGTAATAGGGTAAAGACTGTGAGGAACCCTCCTTTGGCCCCCTTTCTCTAAACTTTTGGAATGAAGGATAACGCTTATTTGATCAGGTGAAAAGCTGTTAGTTGGACACCACCAAAAGAGGATGGAGTTGAGTTCTAGCCCCCTTCTGAAGGGGGTCCCACTATGCCTTTGCTGCTGAAACATTTAATCATAGCCAGGCATGGAAGCTTCTGGATGCCTGCCCCCATCTCAATACAGATTAGTCCCGGCCATTGCTGGGTTGGGTATAAATATTTGAAAAGATTCTGCATGCGTAAATGTGACATGTGGTATTATTTCCTTCCAGCTGTACCCATCCATCAAACTGCCACCTATCTCACACCATCCATGATTTGCATTGGCATTCTGCTGCATTTATTTTCATATCAGTGAGTACCGTTTTCAGTTTTTGAGAAGACTCCAGCTACAAGATATATATACACACGTACTCTGCGAGGCATTTGCTGTTGGCATTTGAACAACAGTAACAGTGACAGCTACCAATTTTTGGTCCTGCTATTTGGGTCTAAGCTACAGTTCTACATGAGAAAGCGGAACAAGTTCAGCTATTTTCTGCTTTTCATAAGAAGCTGGTTTATAGTTTCCCAAAAACTTTTCTTCATCTCATTTTAGCCCTGGACATGTATCTCTCTTGTCTCCATTTACAAATGTTGTCCCAGAAGTATAAGGTCAAAACAGTGGCCATCCCATTCGCCTCTGACTTGGATTTATGGACATAGAAGTGCCCTTCCTGCCAATTTCTATGAACAGCTGCCTCTGAAAACTCATATGATGGCTTTGCTGGCAAAATGCTGCTTCTCATTTCCCTTCTTTTGTTACATTTTTGTCTCTGCACAAAATAATTAATACTTTCTGTTCTGCTTTCTCTTACCTTCCACTCATCTTTATTTCATTTCTGACTTTGTAAATTTGTTTTAGAATAGAAAGGCCTTTCTCTTAGCTCTTTCCAATAACCTTGCATATTACATTTTATGAATGATTGTGACTTTTACAGAGTACTGCCTATTTGTATGTGGGATTTTGCAGTGCTAAAGTTTTCAAAAGAGTTCCTATACTGCAGAAATTTAGCTAACTGGAAAAATGACATTTTTTTCACGTTCTGCTTGGGTTTACTTTCCTATGCTGTTATGCACATCTAATCAACATTGGCACAATGATTTTGTCATAAAAGTGGAGACAATACAAGCTAAATAATTCTTTCCTAAGATCTCAAAATACAGAGGATATTGTTTCTCGTGGTTGCACTGTAATTTATTTTAATGGAAAACAATTTACTCCACTAAGTCTTTTCAGACATTCTTAACCTGTGAGGTTTGTTTCCTTGCTCATGAATACAAATATTTACTACATCAATTATTTGCCATTTTTGTGTGGTTAGGGGGAGTCTCTGTTGCAGTCCTGTCCAAGAAGTGGTGTTTAATGTGCCTGACCACAGAAGCAGCTCGGGGGCAATGCATCTTTCCAGGCAACATGCCCTGGCGCAGAGGCACAGAGGTAGTCACTGGGGGTTCAACGGGGCTCTGAGCTAGCACAGGTGCAGGAGATTTTCAGGGCCAAATCCAGAAGTAGCATAAATATTGCTGCCAATAGTAGAAAGGTATATTTATACACTGAGGAGTAAGAAATGCAGAGATCTGGATAATCAACTGACAGAAAGCCTCCAAGAAATGAATTAAAAGTTGGTGAAGCTGTAAAGCATTATGATAAATCTATGTTTAATTTATAATTCCTGGGACAGCATTACCTCACTAAAAGTTGCTAAAAAGTGCTGTATCAGTTGTACCCTTAGTGAAGAAGCAGGACACGCTTATTTACATGCTGGAAAAAAATAGTTTTGTCAAAGAACATTTTTATCTGCCATAGTGTTCTTTTTCCTTCCTGTTTCTTCAAAAAATGTGTGTGCTACAGTACACACCATATTTTTACCTAATCAGTAATGTACCAGTCACCAAAGTTACACATCATCACGCATGCATTCTTATCACCTCTCAAGGTGTGTTTGTTGATAAAGTGTAATGTAAATATAAGTGAAGTCTCCATCATTACACAAGTTACACATACCAGTAACTGTTATCTAGGAAAATTATTTATTCACAGAACAAGGGAGGGGAAAGGCTGGGTGCAGTTTCAAACTAGGTTTTCCATTGCTAAATCTTAATTACATGACTCACAAATAGAGGGGTCTGAATGTGTGTCCAAAGCTGTGCCTTATTTTCTAAACTATGAAGATGCTCAGGAATGTTTTAATTTGTCTGTCTCTGTTGTTAACAGTCTACTCTGTAGCATTGCCCATGTTAGCTCTTGTCCTCCTTGATTTCCTTTGCCCTAAGTAGCCCACAGTATTCTTCCTTCCCCTGATATCTCTGGTAGTTTCTTAGTCATGAGTTCTCTGCCTTGTTTCTGTTTCTTGTTCTCCTCCCCATTCCCGGTGCTGGAGCAGAGCATTTGGTTTGGAGCAGTGTCAGGACTGCAAAAATCTACTTAGAGTGCTGCTGTACGCCAGGAGTCAGGGTCGCTATTGCCTGGCCATGCCCCAAAAGACATTTGAAACCAGAACTGGCCCCAGAGTAGTTATGCCAATTTGGTGAAAATAGAGGATTCCTCTGTGCACAGAGGACACTCATTTTGCTATTTAACTGCCTTTAAGTTTTCTCATGAGAGCTTCAATGGCACCCAAACAAGCCTAATGTGGTTAAGTATTCAGCCCAGTGATCTCACATCCTCCACAGCAGTTGAAGACTCATAAACACATTTTATGTCTGTATTGGTATGTTGTCATAATTTGGGAGACACATTGCCTGGGAACACAATAACTGGACATGAAAGTCTAGTTTGATGCTGAGAGGTCTCAGCCAGATGTTGCATTCCAGTAATCCAAATTAAGTTATTGCAGGAGCAAATAGAAAGTAGTGGAAGGTTAACTTCATATAGCTGTTGTTTTTCCTTTTTCTTAAAAACATAATTTATTTTGGTCTTTAAAAGCAAGGACTACTAGGAGAAGACAACAATGTCTCTGTGGCAGGGGAAGAGGAAATCCATTGTAGGATCAGTAGAGATACTTGGGGAAGAAACTTCATATTGTGCATTATCTTAGAATGGCTATCTGATTGGAGCATTAAGTATAACCTAACAGAGCCCCAAGAAAAGAAGGTATGGGGGCAGGCTATAGAATCACCTAGTGCAAGAGTACAGATGGATATAGAGAATATGGGAGAGGAAAAGTTTCATAGACAACTCAGAATTTGCTGATACCTAATATACAAGACCATCTAAAGGCTGTACTTCTAGATTAGTTGACCCAAGGAAGTATGTCTATAAGAAAAAAGTAAAGGAATAGAGAGTCAACGGAAAGACACAGAGGTAATTAAGGGACAAGTTTTCTGTGCTGTGAAAAGAACAGGCAAGGAGAGAAGATGGGAGAGAGGGAATTTGGAGAAGAATAGTTAGCTTCACAAAAGACAGGAGGAAGCAATGGAGATAGCTGGCAACCACTGTCTGAGGAAGAAGGGGAAAAATATTCAGAAGAGCATGAAGAAAAACAGTAGCAAGAGACTTCCTGTGGAAAGAGGAGAGGCTGTTTTCCAGATCTCACCCAGAACTCCATGACATGGGTCTCCCATATTCAGGAAAGGTGAACTCAAGCAGGAGCAGGTGCAGAGGGACATTGTTAGGATCATCAGGGGAATGACAAGCATCTTGCAAGAAGAAACTGGAAGAATATGATATCTTTAGCAAAGCAAAGTCTTTCAGTTCGTAAAGATGTTATGGAAAGAAAAGAACAATTTAAGATAAGGTTGGTAGAAAAATCAAAGATAAATTGTGTAAATGTAAAGTGGCCGTGGGCAATATGAGACTGGAAATTTAAAGAACCTTCCTGACCAATATAGCAATGGGAGTAGAAAAGTGAAAAAACAAACTGCTTTTAAAATGGAATTTGATAAAAAAAGGATATAATATGATGTCTGCAATAACAAGAGACTGGTTTCTGTGACTCAGGAGGACTCCCTGAACTCAGGGGCCAGTTTCTTAACTTAGATGTAATTCTATAGTTCATGAAATCAGCAGTCCTATGGCCATAAAGTACTGTCTAGCTAAGTGAGACTGGATTCATATGTTCGGGTGAGGAGAGAGCATTATGATCATCTATTCTGAACTCTAATGTAATGCAGTCCATAGACACCCACTCACTCATTTTTTTGCTTAAGGCCCAGTGCTTCTCTTTGATCTATAGCATAGCTTTTCAGAAAGGTATCCAGATTTAATTTAAATGCTTCAAGTGAAGTAGAATCCACCACATTTAACAGCAACATCTAATTGAAACTGCAGTGCAGATGCGGTTTCAGAGAACAGCTTTTGACCTGGGTGATTTTTTCTTTTTGCCATTGTTGACAGGCTTTATGAGGAAATACATCAGACAGATCGTTGTGGAAGATATTAAACTTCCTACATCTATTCTGATCTGATGAATTCCTTTTCAATAGTCTTCGGAGGGGTTAATGGACTGTGATATGTTCTTTCTGCTGTTGAACTGAATTTTGAAATCAGTGAAGTTATTCCAATTTACACAAGGTGAGAATCTGATCCTTTATGCATACCCTTAACAGACTTTCTGAGATGAGTAGTTTCCTCCTAAGTAATCCATCAGGCTGGAAAAAAACAATAGTTATTATCTTTGGGTAAAGCCAGCAGACTTTGTTTTATGGTACCCTGTATACAGTACACAAAATTCGATTTCTTTCATAGAGAAAACAGAGTAATATCCATTTCCTTTAATACTAGCTCCCTAAATCTGATGCATATTCTGAGCTAACCATTTAAGGTCCCTCTGTAACCAGCAAAGAGAGATAATGAAAAGTCATCCCACCTACTTTATATATTTGGGGTGGATCTCCCTCTTGTTACACAGGTAACTTAAACTACAGACTTAACTTTTTGGTGGCTGAAATTAAGTGAGAGGAATCCTCTATATAAAGTTAGGAACAGAAATATCTTCTTCGTAGGGAGTTCTGGGCAGCTACCATAGAATAAATTTGGAGTAGGGCAGTGGTAAGACTAGATAAGACTAGACTGTAGTATTCAAATGCAAAGAGAGCTCTGATTTCTGTGGAATGGGGAAAAGGACAGGAGAGAGACCCATTCAGATCTGGGAATAAATTTGACTCCTTATAAAGAGCTACAAGCCTTAAAAATCTCTGGCATAGCTAAATAATGATTAGATTCATGGTTATTCTTCCCTTGCAACATTTCTGTTTGGTTGTAGTATTTCACTGGCACCCCTTCCAGAGATCTCAGCCACCCTAGAAAGCAGGTCTGTGCAGCCAACAGTGTGCATCTAGGAGGATGCTCCCACTATATACGACATCTTTAAACAATCAGCTTATTGTTTGCTCTGCTGTGATTATTCTTTATTTGTTGTGAGCTGATGCCCAAAGTCTCTTTCAAGGGCAAGGTGCAGTGGTGCCTGACTTTGAACTAAATCTCAGACTAATCAAAACCCTTGCCCAAAGCGCCCTTTTTATGTATAGTCAGCATACTGCCGAGTATGCCTTTTATAAGGATGGTCTGAATATGTTTAGTCTGTACTTTAGTGGTATGAAAAGAGAAATGCTGTGTCCAAATTCTGCCATTAGCTACACCAGTCAGCCCAGCCATCTGGAGGTCAAGTATTTTTAGTGGTCTGACTTGGATTAGAGTATGACCCCCATGTGCATGAATCATCACAAGGATTAATGAAGTGTATAAAGTGTGTGTGCTTGTTAATCTCTTCTATGGACATGGCAAAGGAAGAAATACTTCACTCTGAGGTAGTAAATGGTTTTGCACAGAGAAGACACAAAACTTAACCATATGCTGTTGGGGACCCTGCAGCTTAATGGGAGCGTCTTTTATTAACCTAACAGTTAAGAACTACAGCAATTATGCTCAAAGGAGGCATGACATGAAAATGATCCCGTTTTACTTGTAGTTGTGAATTTTTCACTCTGTTCTTCCTTTTGGCATTCCTACTTCTGTTTTAAATGTTATCTATTATATAGATTCTATTTTAAATTAAAACTGGAGTTTCATAATTTACATTGATTTTAATTCTCACTTCCTCTAAGTTCCTCTGTCCCATGTCATCAATACAAGCAAGACTGCTCCAGATTTGGCTTTGGCTTGATCAAATACTAGCAGGGGCAAGTATTTGTCATAGCAACTGTGATAACATAAAACATTCCTAACTTAATTTTGGCCTTAGTCACTACATCTGTTCTCTAAAAGGCTGCACTGTACGTATTTCCTACCTTAAGCTTAACAGGCCTCTGCCATTCGAGCTGTCCATCCAGAGCAGACAGTATGAGGGAAGTTCCATACTTCCCTGGCCTTGTAGAGAAGCTTTTTAAAATTTCAAAGTCAGCCCTGAGAGTGACTGTGCAGAGCTGTGAAATTCTTCATGAATAGCAGCAATCAGAGATTCTTCTTCAGAAACTCATCTCTTCTGGCACCGCACTGATGCAGAGTGAGCCAAGGGGATCAGAGAGCAAGTGAGGAAACACAGCAGGGTCTCAGAAAGGCTGAGCTGGTCTCTGAGAACTTCTGTAGATTCAGAAGCCCCTGGTTTATTCCAGAGTTTATCTTTCTTTCCATCTCTGTAGAGAGAAAGAGACACTTGGACATGTTGGACACTTCTTGCAGCTTTAAAAGAGCAAATCACCTTTATGCAAGAACTAAGAGTTATCTACTGCTGTGATATCCTAGCTCCCTGATCTCTCCATGTGCTTGTCTGTTCAGATGGAGGTAATTCTAGATAACTAGTGAAAAGTGAAAAAAGGGAGCTATTTTTACAGTAGTGGTTAACATTTGGAGCTCAGTGCTGGATGGTACTGCGATTCCTCTGAAAGCAGCTCAGCAATCTCAGCTCTGATTGCGGTCTTGGGAGACTGAGAGTCCCTCAGCCCGAGCTTCTTAGCTTTGCTGAGGCCTGGGCTCTTTACAGTATCTTTCTTCAATGGTTTCAGTAGGAAATTAGTTTTTAGTACAAATGTGAATCACACATGTGCAAGTTACAAATCTGGATTGTTGCCCGTAGGTAAAGGTGCTAACTCTGCTCTTTGGTAGTTATTATAAAGTTTTCAGTAATACTCTTCAGTTCTCTTCCTGTCCTTTCAGCAACAGGAAGAACATTTGGAAAGAAAAGAGCCTTTTCATGTATATAGGGGATAAATGAATAGCACTTGCGAGACAAAGATGAGTGGGAATGAAAAGTATGAGTTTTTCAGCAAACGTTTATAGTCTGCAAACTATAACATATTTAAGGTTTGAAAAATACAACAGTCAGGGCAGAAATGAAAGGTTCATGTGTAAGGGGATTAAACTGAAAAAGCAATACAACTATCTGATTCAGAAGAGATTTCAGTGTCCTCAGAGCACTGAAGACCAGCAAAGTTTAATGTCAGCAGGACTGTGAAGGTCAGTGAGCAGATGAGGGTGGAAGGAAACTCCTCTTTGGATTGTAAAAGGACTGTACACATCTGGTAGAATAGTCCCAGGGAATCACTGAGTTTCAGTGGGATGTGTAGCCTGTAGCTCACTTATATGGTGTTATTCTGATAGCATTACTCTGCCTGCAGCAACCATAGAAAAATGAAGAAGCTTCCATTCAGCTTTCAGAGTACTGATGTTTTACACCAAATGAGACTGAAGGAATTAATAACCTTGAAAGCTAAAGCTTGCATACTTATATTTGTTTTTTAATTTTTGTATGTGTTTACTTATTTTGCCAGACAGAGGTATGCCTCAGTGAAAGTGAAGATTGAGTGTCATATTATCCTGAAATAGAAGAAATGCACTTGTCAAAATAAATATCAAATCTGTATTTTTGCAGCAAAATTTCATGACAGATGCTATGTGGTTCCCATTTCTTAATTCTAAACATCACTGGTGACCACATTGCCTGCATGCCCGTATTATATAGATAGTTTTCATATAAGACATTAAGAAAACTTAAAATGATTTTAAGCATCTTTATAAGGAATAATATCATTCTAGTTATATAACTGATCTCTAAAAGACAGCAACAGAATAGCCTAGTCCTCATTTTCTAATCCTATTAATGTCTGTTTTTTGGATCACAAAATATTAAGCTGTATACCTGTCTAGTATAATTCTATATAATTCAAGACTAGGAATTTTCCCACCCATGACTAGAGGGCAGCAGGGAAAATTCAGAGAGGAAGTGTCACATTTTTCTGGCAGGTTTGTTCTTTTTCCCTCAGAAAGATTGGGGCAGGGAGGAGAGGGGTGGATATCACATTTCTAATCTGTACTGACAGTGACTTGCCTTATAAACTTGTCCTGATTTACATGAGCATAAACAAAATTAGAATCAAGTTCCTGGTGTTTAGACCTGAATATGAAATATGCATGTCCTTTTCCAGGAGAAGTACTAATGGATTAGCTCCCCCCTGCTTGAAAAGAGAGGTGATATTCAAGAGACATCTGAAGTCTTTTGATTCTTCCTTGAAAATGGCTGTTCTCTATGTTTTTAAAGCATCTTTCTTCACAGTAATCTATACTCTACCCTGCAGAGAGTCTCAGGATATACTGAAAATGCCTGGGGTCAAAACCACTTTGTATGTTAGTAACAGCTCCCACACACTGGGCCTTGCTTAAGTAATACAAACCTACAAAAATCATATTCAGTGTGATTTCCTTAGCAAGGATTTTGTTAACAAAGTTAGTCTTAATAAATGGTTTCCATACTTACAGGCTAGATACTGATACCCTTACTGACATTGATTAGCAAGTTAATCCATGAGGGATTCATTCTGAAACCAACAGAATATTTTAAACCCAGAGTCATTTAGCTTAAACGAATCCTGACCAGGCCCTGGGAAATAGGAAATCCCTGACATAAGCCTTACATAAAAGAACAGCTTAGTTCATGAAGTAGGTAAATAACCAAAAAGGATGTAAAACAGCCAAGAAAGCTAGCAGTAAATGAAAAGGTCAGGGCAGGGGGAGAGGGGGAGAAGGGAAAATAGAAATGTGTGGATTAGATATGTGAGTTTATTGGTACTTAAGGACTTATCAAAACTTTTGTTATTTTAATATGAGCCAGATATCAATGAAAGCTTAAAAATATATATTCTGCATATGAGAGTTCTCAGATTAAAGGCTTGGAAGAAAACTGTCAGTGTATGGGAAGAGGAGACTGCATCCTTTGGGAGGGAGGTAAGAGTGGATCATAGGCAGACATGCTGCGTAGTTTGTTTTCTGGTGGAAGAGTTGTTGCTCTAGGGAAAGTGAGAGTGTTCAAGATACTTAGACCTTGCTAAAGGAAGAACATATGAGTGATGTTGGCATCAGGCCATGGAGCGCCTGGATAGGAGTCTAGCACAGAGCTGGCTGGGAATTTTCTGATGAAACTGTTTTGTCAGAACAGAAACCTTTTGTGGAGATATATCCCCATTTAAACTCCCTCCTTCCTCCCCAGGGAAAAGGTTTCCAGCACTAAAATGAAATGTCTAGTCCGAGGGAGGGGATGATGCACCACTGACAAATATCTCAATGGTTAACACTCACCTGGGCCACAGGAGCCTGGTCTGAAGTGCCTGCTCTGGGATGAAGGGTAGCATATGTTCACCCTTCCTTTACCAGCCCTAGTGAAGGAGGGAGAGAGAGCACCAGGTCAACTCAGCTATACATTGCCTAGACCAGAGTTTGGATGCATCTGACCAGCATGGAACATTGCAGGATTTTCCTTGCTCCTGAATATAAAGACACATTTTTGGACATCTAGGGGTTTTTTTGGCAGTCAGGCCATTGCCTCTTCTGAGCTGTATTGCTCACCAACTCACCTGTTGGACTGTATCTTGTATATGAGAGTTATATTTTTATTGGCTGGAGTGCAGAGAAATGTAGTGGTCATGGAGGAAAGGGTTTACATTCTTAATGGCCACAAATGCTGATTATTACAAAGTAAAAAAAAAAGCTCTAACAGACAAGAAATCAGTTTGCAGTATAACACTAACAGGAGCTCAGTTCACTCATATAGGCCATAGGAAACTGAGTGGCTCCAGACCCCGCTCAGAGCCAGGACTTTGTTCTGCCACATGCCAGGTGATACCCCAGCTGATAATTATTCTGGGGTGGGCTTTTGATTATTTGTTTTTATGAAAAGCATCAGAAATTCTAAATTTCACCCTCATAGCAGTTCAGGGTGTGGAAGGGGAAGGAAAGGAAAGCAGAGAAGGCAACAGCAGTAACTGGCACCGAAGGACCACACAGGACTGCTTTTTTAGGTGGATTCCAGCTAGTTCTGAACTGGAATTGGGGTAGCTGTGCTTAGTGCACTGCTGAGCTGCAACAGATCAGTGCCTCTGAGAAACTGGGCATGCTGCTTTGGGCTCCACGCCACGGTAAGGCAGCTCCCTGGCTTTGGGTAGGTCAGGGCAGAGCCATCTCATGGGAAAAGCTCTGCAGACCTGCCCATAGTGTTAAACACTAAGGCCAGATTCTCATTTCCTCTTTTGCGCTTTTCACATCAGCCTCACAGAGTAAAGAAGCCCTAAAGTGGAAAGAAACCTGTTCTTCCTTTAGAGCACTGCTGATCTCTTTCAGGCTGCAAACTTCACACCAAATATAATTCTTACCTGCCTCTCTGTTGTGTTTTTGTCATGACACTGAACAGAAATTCCAATAGTAAAAAAAACCCTTTATCATCCACTATCCATAATCCACTGTTCAAAGGGCAGGCTGCTACTGAGTACAAACCAGTTTTTCAAGTTCAAGCCTTAAGGAAGAAGTGACTAAACACACAGTGAATCATCTGATATAGGGCTTTGGTCACTTAGTAAGTCTGACCATGGAAGGGGACCTCACAAAGGGAAATGGAGATTGTTTAAAAAAAAAGTTTTATGTGTTAGAGAGAAGGAAGAAAGACATACAAGAAGATGGGAGACTCATGTATATGCACTGCCAAAGTGAGAGAAGACTGCATATGCAAAAAGAAGAAAGATCTTAAAGGTCTCTGGCTTAATCCAAAAAAGATGCAGGCTGATGGGGACACTGAGGCAGGAAAAAGGGTCCAGGTGTGTATTATGTGTGTTATGTGTCTGTGGGAGTGTGGAAAAACAAAGAGCACACGTGTATTTCTTATGCTGGGCAAGCTGAAGAGTGATTTTTTAAGGACCCCTGCAAAATCTGTGTACCCTTTGTCTAACATTTCTGAGAAGAAAAGAGGTATTCATTGTAAACCCCAAAAGCTGTAAGGCTGGTGTTGTTGGAAAAGATGCGCGACGAAGAGGGCCTGAGAGGTGTGTGAGGACTGGGGAAGCTGTCCACACCCCTAGGCGCTCTGCCCCAGAAGCACGGCGGAGGGAGGAAAGGACAGGGGAAGGAGGCTGAAAGCATTATAAAATCAAGTGCAGCTGCTTTGCCAGTGTCAAAGAGGTGATGCTTTATTTCAGGTCCATGACAGGTGTACTGGCATTTTCTTCTGCCAAAATATCCCCCTTCATCTCTGGTTTCTTGCATGACACATCAAGCAGAGCCATCAGCGCGTCACAGCTCCCACCCCGCCATGAGGAGCTCTGAGCACTGCGTCAGAGGGCTCCCACCCCGCGCTGCACCCAGGCTGCTCGCTGATAATCCTGCTAGCCTAATCTGAAAGGAGGGGCAGAATCTGAGCAGGGTATTTCCACTTGTTCACTGGGCAAAGCTTTCAAGCAGTCTGTGGCAAAGGGTTTGTTTTGGGGAGGGCATATCTGATTGTCTAAATGGTTCGTAGGAGGGTAACAGGAGCAATTTGGCATGTGCAGTTAAATAGCGGCAAAGATCTACAGGCAAAATTTTTTGTGACATTTCTCTCATTCATTCACATCTATTACCTGCACATCCTTGCAAAATAGGCACTTTAGTTTGTAGGTACAACTGCAAACATTTATAACTGTGCCATAATTATGGACTCCCCCTTCTTCTTCAAGACATATTTAAAAAAGCACTGTGTAGTCAGAGAATAAGAAATGATCAATGCCTACAGAAGATGTGAAAACCTCTCACTTAATGGAAGCTGCTTGTATGCTTTTAATTTGGATGGCATATTTTTGCTTCAGGTACCATTAAATATAGATAGGAAACATGTAGGAATTGTAGTAAATTCAGATACTATGCTTATTTTCAGCAGTTATACTTAGCACACTGGAAACACACTAGGAAATATATTTAACACTGACTTTGTTTCCTATTTGCCATCTTAGAGAAGCAGCATCTGTCAGGTCCTAGGAAAGTCTGGCTTTTTGCCAGAGAGATCAGTAAACATAAAACGTATATAAAAGCAAGCCTGGTCATTTTGTTTAGGCAACTGACACGTTCATTCTTCAAGGTTTAGGAAGAACTAGAATCTTACTGGAACTTGCTTGTGTTTAATGTTCAATAGGCGTATTTAAAAATATATATATATCCCAGAATTTCTGGCAAATTATTTCTGGAGGCACCGCAGCCTCCCAGGCAGGCCTGGGGCCCTCTGGCAGCCCAGGACTGTACATTGCGCTGGAGGTCGCTCCGTGGCATTGCCGGTGCAGACCCTCCTCCGTGCCCCAAACCCAGGAGTGATGTGAAGCAAAGCGGTGGGGGGGGGGGAACAGGAGCAGGCCTCAAACACATGCCAAGTCTTTGCACACCAGCCTCTTGTGAAGGGCCAGCGTGTGCATGGTCATGCTTGCTTTCTGTGTTACAGTCCTCCTACCCAAGCACAATTTACCTCAGAGATCTCTTACTGAATGCCTGGACTAAGCATTTCATGGAAAGCAATGCTTACAACTCGTGCCTTCTTTAATGAGCCGCTACTGCGCATGGCAATTTACAGCTGCAGCTTTTGGTACAACAGAAAGCTGTTTCTGAATTCCTCTGATAGTAAACTTGGTTTACTAAAATTGCTGGTCTGATTTCAGACTTATCTTCAAATCCTGTGTCATCTGTGATTCTTTTATTACCCTTTGTGGCTCTTGTTATACAATTTTATATGGCACTTTATTCTCATGATTCATCTGTGGCTATGGCGTCTCTCCATAAAGACACCCACATTTCTCAACTTACTTATTTGTTGAGTGCTTTAGATCTAAACCATACCACACAGTTGTTTCTCCCAATCCATACAAATCTGTATTTCATGAGTGCAATTATTTTTAGGAACATTCGCAGATTAAGGGTGGATATTGTGAAATAAACTAGTTAGACAGCCAATCTCCTAGAGTTAGAAGAAAGAGAATTACTCCAGGAAAGAGCCCAGAAAGTTGAAGGCAGGTATACAGCCACTCATAAAAGTGGGAACAGTTGTGTCTGTTTAAATAAAATTAGTGAAAGTGACTGGAGAAATTCCAACATCACACCTTCATTAAAAGCTGGTTTAGAGAGCAGCCAGAGGAAGTTATTTTCAGTGTAGAGTAGATTTTTGTGGATCCTACAAAAGTGAGGCTCTAAGTTACATCTTTTTGTCACCATCTACAGGTGTGTTATATACTAACACTTTCCACTTTTTTCAAATACAGACAACAGAATTGGAGAATGCAAACTGACAGTGAAGACTAAAAATTGGGCTTGTGCCAAGGGGGTTTCATAAATCAATTCCGTTCAGCATGTCCCTAATCTTTCTCATTTATATCCTTTGTGTTCACCTACAAAATAAAGCCTCTTTCTTATGAGGAAACCAGGGGAACCTAGATGTGACCCTTATCCCTCCAAGGACTGGTATTGTGGGCTTCTGTAGAAAATGGGCAGATAGAAAAGACAGAGCAATGATACTTTTATATTCCTCTAATGATTTCTAGTTTGAGGAACACAAAAGAAAAGAAGCAAGACATAAAACAAAACTAATGAAACAAGTTTATTGCCTTGTCTTCTGGGACATATCTGGCTCCTATTGCCAAGAGATATCCTGAATCTGAAGCCAGAATCGTGATTACTGGGCTAGGGTTCACAATACTTTTGGAAACCTGCACAGCAGGACGTTTTGTGCACCACCATGCTCAGGGTCCCAGTTTGGGGAGGAGGAGGAAAAAGATCTGAAGTAGAGAGCAAGACAGACATAATGGCTGCAGATTCCTTGCCCCCTCTTCTGCAGGGATAGCACAGACCCATCCCTTTATTCTGGTTGAATAGCTGGAGTATGATTGCAAACATGAGTGAATGAATTTTGGCAATGATCAGTGAAAAATGAAAGAGAGCAAGAGCCAGAACTTCAAAGCATGAAGAAATGCAGTCATTTCCATCTCTTAAAAGCAGCTCTGTAAAATGTTTTTATTTTCACTTCCCTTTCTGTTTAAACTATGGCTCTTGCTGCAGTATCTATTTACTTTTGGGGTGTAGGACAAGACTAACAGAACCATAAAAAAGTACAACTCACAAAGACACAATGAGAGTCTGGAGACTCAGTGATAACAACTGGTAGTGCTTCCCCAACGCTCCAGTTAATATTTACCTGTGGTATATGAATTGTTTAAATAATTGTAGCTGCCTTGGTCACCATTTTTGCTTTTAGCAGCAGAGCACAGTGCATTTGACTTGGTCTGAGAGGTTTTCTGAAGAAGCAGGAGAACCTTTTATCGAGGACAAACTCTTATGAAAGCTTCTTCTGCAGTTCTCATTTTTGTCTCAGGTTTTTGAAAATGGCAGGGGTAAGCAGATGCATGAAGTACTCCATGTTCATCTTCAACTTCTTATTTTGGGTAAGTTGATGTTTAAATTGTTATTAATGATGTATAAATGCGTTCAATGTTATCTGAAGGCTGTAGTGGAGAAATTGTGAAGAAAATAGAGCATAAGTGGAACCAGAGTATGATTCTAAATCAGGGAGAGGAGAATATGTTTAACTTTTGCCCTTCCCTTTCCCTTTTTCTTTCAAAATAGACTTCCCTCCAATTCTAGAACATCCTGGAGTCTGTCTCCCTGCCTGTAACGTACCCCTCACTTCAATCACAAGACAACAAGACACTCCATGTAAATGCATCGTTCTGTTGCTTTTATTGTCTACTGTTTGCGTCCAAACTGCGCAATGCTGCAAGTGTAGTAGCAGCAAAAGATAATTGTATTTGTAGTCTCTTCCTTGATAAATGTTTTTTTGTGTCCTTCTTTGTGGTTCTCTGTTGTACATTCAGTTTCATACTTAGTTTTTGAAAGGGGTCAGTGAATGTTAAAATGGTATGGGCTGGCAGTACTACCAATAGCTGTACTAAATCGTCCTGGCCTGCACCTGCACTCAAAACAGTGCAGCAGGCAGCTTTCTAATGCAGTTTGAACCATATTTGTCTATTTGTCACATCTCAGCTGGTTTGCAAGAATTTTAGGCCTTGATAGTTTTGGAAAGGTTTGAGTTAAAAAGCATTTTTCTCATGGTTCAGCCTCACTGTCAGCTTTCCTGCCAGAGATTTGCTAGGTTCGCCAGAGGTTCACTGAAACCAGAAGTGGAATTACTGGCCACAACATGGGATTTGCCTCAAGGGATTTTTCCTAGTGAAAAGGTGATACCACACAAAAGGGACCACAAACAGTAGCCCTGGAAAATTTGTGGCTAGCCAAAATGAGCAAAAGTATTAGCAAATTTCTTTGATTACTTGCGGACCTCACAAATACATTCCTAACAGGCCAGTGATGATTTGCAAATTTGGACCGCCTCCCCCTCTTCTTCCTCCACCTCCACCACAGCAGACTAAAGATATTTGACATCTGCGTTGAAGTTTTTTTCTGCAACAGTACTTAAAAAGATCCATAAGTATATGACTTAGAATTCCTGCTTCTCAAGACATTTTTTCTATTAATATGCATCTATATTTACCATAAGGTAAAGCATAGGCAAACCTCTGGCATTAGGAAAGCCCCAAACTACTTCTGGAGTGAACATGTGAATAATGCTGCAAGACTAAATCTCTAGTGACAGCATGAGTTTCCTAGGAAAAGACAGACGTGATCCTTGGGTAGTCAGGAAACAATCAGGCCTTCAACAAACCTCCGCAGCCTGTATTTATGCCAAAGGTAGTAAAATATCTACTCTGCTCTGGGGAGGAATATGGTGAGAGTGTTTGCTATGCATGTGACAAGACTGGGTGGGACTGTGGAAGATAAAAATGCAGCTATTTTAACTTTTTTTAAAGGAAGGGATTTTGCACTGCCAAGGTAGGGAAGAACAGACTGTGGTGCAAACAGGAATATGTGCAAACAGAATACAATTAAACTGAATTTTTAATTCACATTCCTGTCTCTAATCCTTGGAAAACATTAAATTGCTGTGGTAAAGCACAGGGATTAGTGATGTCTTTATAGCTACTGCTCCCACGGTTGCTCTTGCTGGTGCATGAGGCAGTTGGCAGGTGGAAAATTAAACTGATACTGGAAAATGAAGGTGACTTTAACCTTAACTAGAGAATAGCAAATGCTGCATATTTACGTGGTGTCCTTTTGTTTTTAGCCTTTTGAAATCCCTCTGGGAGTGTCCTCTCTTAGGGCAATCAGGAACGTGCTTTCTAGCTTTCCTGTACCTTTTTCTCAATGGCTCTTACAGCCTATCCTGAAGTGTCTAAGCCCTGGAATAGACTGAGCTAGATCCACAAAGGGGCTTTGGCTTCACCATCCTCAGCCTCGGCTGTTATGTGACTTGCACCCCCCCAGGAACCCACATCCCTACATTGGGCTCCAGAGTTTCCATAAAGTTTTGAATCTTCCTGGTGTGGTAAAAGCTGAGCATGAGTTTTGAAGATACGTGTTTTGGAGTTGGGTACCTATATGAAGCTCTTAATGTCCTTAAGTTAATCCTCAGGACAGTTTGGTATATTAAACCTGACACTTAGGTCAGATTTTTCCTCTCTCCCTTCTGCAGAGTTTGCAGGCTAGCCAGTCTCCGCCTGCTGCTCTCACGCTTTCAGCCTCTGCTACTCCACATCATTCTTATTTTTTGCACTAAATGTTGATGTCTGATCATTAGTTTGATGCAGTCTTAGTAGTAATAGGGTAATCTTTGATCAGTTGTTGATACCAGTTCAGACATGCAGTCCCATCTACAACCAGAGTGGCCACTTCCCTACACCCTACATCAGGAAAGAAGCTGAACCCCTTTGTCCCTGTAAGTAGCAATGCAAACTTAGCGAGTACAAAGAGCCATCATATTCCACGTTCTCTGTAAGATGTTTTTAGTGCTGGTAATTTCAGGTATCTCAAGGAAGTATTTCAGTTAAATACTTTCCCCAACAGGGAGCAGGCTTGTATAAACCTCCTTCTTATACCCTTAAATTGGCTGCTTAAAACATATGTAGCAGTGGAGGGAATTCCTCATGGGCCTGGTGTTCCCAGGAAAGGCAGAGTCTTGGTGACTGGTCCACTGTCACAGCAGGCTTGTCTGAGGTGATTGTAACTGACCTAGGCTGTATTTCTTTATTGCACCAAAACTGAAGGGCTCAAGAAGAGAAGGACTCATTGAATTTGAGGGACAACAGACCTGTTCCTGGACAGTTTACATATGAGACTGTGATGAGGTGACTGATTCTTGGTCAAGGCTTGAGGCAAAACTATATTAGCCATCCCGTTTTGGGAAAACAGGTGAGGATCTTTTCAAAGAGGCTCTTCTCCCTCCCACTGGAAAATACTGGTTCATTAAAAGTGAAACAGTTTCCTGAAATGTGTTTCTTTAACTGAAATTTTATTTCAGGAAAGATTGATAATTAGGATGGAGTATTCCATAAAAATTGAAGTGTTCTATTTTGGCCCTTTGGGAACAGAATATTTAGATTCATTATTTGTAATTTTTTCTTTGTGCATTATTATACACTTTATATTGTATAATATTCAGAGAAAACCAACAGGAACAAAATACCAAGATTTTACTGAAATGAAGCAATCTATTTTTATAATTAAGATATATATGCCTTATAGAAATTTTAATTTATAAGTGATACTCCTTTTCTGAATGGAGGAAATGCATATTGTAGAATTCCCATCTAATTGATAAGTTCCTTTACATTCATCTTTATTTACTTCTTCTACTACTGTGCTGTATTTTAATGGAAGTTCCTATATAATAAATAAGGCAGTGGCCCAAATTCTGTTTGGGTTTGTAGCAATTGCTACAAATATGCAATATTTGCAAATATGCAACACAAATGCACTAGCTGCTCCAGTGGAAATTTTCACATTAGTGATCCCATATTGTCTGGTGTATAACTCCACTAGTGTTGCTGAACACATAGTGCTGCTGAGCAAGACCCAAATAAAGAGTCTTATTATACCATCAGTTTCTGGGCAAATTCAGTGAGATTGAGATTTCAGTGGATAGTTCTAGTAAAATTTGATAACATGATATAGCTGTCATCAATTGTACAACTTTTTTTTTCGTGTTTATAATGTACTTATAGGAGCTTTACTTAGAGCATGAAAATGTGTTGTAGTCATGTTTGAGTGTTGGCCATGTTCCATATTAAATAATCTGCTGTAGTCATTATGATTTTTGATGCTGAATATCATATGAAACCTTTTGAGGGGGAAGTATTTTTTAAGAAAAATTACCTAAAACATATAAAAATAGCTCATTTAATTTTGAAGAGGAATAGTCCCAGTCATCACAGGAAGCTCATATCATCACATTTCAGGGTCATTTATGACTTAAGCATTAATGACATACAGGAAGATAATTATGAATATGATGAGACTCTGGTCCTCAGTGATTCCTCTTTCCTGCCAGTCCTCTCACAGCCTTTACTCCTGATTAGCCTCTTAATTATCTGTCGCCCACGCTTAGTAATAAAGAGAAACTCTATGTGGGAATCGTCACAGACAAAGTTAGAAATAGAGTGACTGATTCGTAGTGGAATGATACATCAAAGATCAATGAAATAGGAGCACAGCTAGTGATTAGGAAACGTGTCAGGATTCGTCTATCCTGACTTTAACATCTTAAAGCAAGTCATTCCGAGCTTCTTTTAAAGCCAAGGTAGAGAGGCGGATAGCACCTGTGGGTGATTTAGCTCATCTGAGGACATGTGCCTGTGACAGGTCTGATGAGTTAGACCTAGATGTCTAATTTTTACATGTATAGGACTGAGTAAGATTATTTTGGAATGGGAATAATAACTATCACAATGAGCAGTTTAGAGGAGAGTTATTCTAAAGAATGGAGATGGTCAGATATGACACAGCAGAAAGACTTCATTTTGAACTTTTCCTGCTTGTTTTACCATGGAGAATAGGTTTCTAGAAATGTGTCCTGAATAATTCTAGAGATAACATTTATACCAATATACCTTATCAAATCTCATGTATTTCCATTATGCAAGAAACAATGTTCTTTACAACCGTGTTATATCCATATTATAGCAATTTATATCCCTCTCTCATCTGACAGAATGTCTATGTGCTTCCCAACCACATGCATAAATCATCATTGAAATGTGGATTCTTCTGGGGTGGAAGCATGAGGGATTTGGTGCATAACTGAAGATTTAACTATTCCTATGAAGTTTCCTGACTGTGAATCAACACTCTATGCTCTAGCATTTGATGTTTCTTTCACTTTGCCAAACAAATGATTTTTTTCCCTTTTTTTTTTTTTTTTGCCAGCATCTGGCGCAATTTGAAGGCTGAATTTTAATCTGAAATTGCTCATCTTTCTAAATATTCTTTATTTTCTCCTGCAGGTGTCTGGTTGCATTATTCTGGGCGTCTCTATATGGATACGTATTAACAAAGATGCTCAGCAGGTAAATTTACCAGACTCATGTAAAATGTGGAAGCTACTATATACATTTTAATTTCCCATGCTCATTTACACAGATTTTTTTTTGTAGAGATGGTTTATGTGAATAAAGTGTAATGCATTTTATGATTAAGATTAAACAAAATGGTGCAGGTAATCAGATTATTTTAAGTACAGACATGTGACCACAAGAAGTGTCACCTAGTGTTACCAATGTAAATTCCTGCAGATGCACACTGATTTCTGTTAGAAAATGTGGGCCTCTTTCTGCTCTAATGAAACTCATGATGGTTTTATTATTGATTTCAGTGTTAGAATAATGAGGAGCCATTGACCTCCTAGACTCTTCAATGTCTTTCCCCATCAGAATAGCCACATATATTCTTAAGGATACTTATATATGTATTTAGGGAATATTTTACCTTTCTGACTATCTTCAATAACACAATACTTTTCCCCTGGTAATTTTGAAAGGGAGAAAGGATTTTTCCCTTGTATTTTTAATGGCTTCTTAAAAACCTTTTCACTTGTATTTATAGAGAAAGAGTTTTAGGCACCCAAAAACCTTTACTTAAGACGAAATTTTCCCAACAGCCCTCCTAGAGGGGAGAAGAAAAGTCAGAGTTCTCTTCTTGGATTTTATCTGGGTCATTAAATTACTTCAGACTTTATGACTCTCCCTTTCTTCAAAGCTAGGAAAAAATGAGGAGCTCTTGAGCATCTGGGCATGTTTGTATCAAGGCCCTCTGTGCCTGCAGGCCCTGCCCACCTCTTGCCAGCTGTGCTGCCAGTGGCACTGATGTCTTGCTTGTCCTATAGCAAAGCCCATTCCAGAGCAAGTAGATGCTTCTCTAAAAGGCTGCTGTGCGATCTCTGTATCTTGCTGCTTTGTTATGGCAACAGGAAGAACAACTGAACTCTAAGATTTAAGCAATATATTTCTTTTTGTGAATTTGGGCCATAGAAAGGCAAATGAATTTGAAAATTTGATGTGCATACTTTTATTTCCAAAAAGGCTTTATGCCCATAGGAGTGCAAAAATGGCCAGGTGTGTCATGGAAGCATTTTTTCCAGATTTCAGGTTGAACTTAGGATAGATTAAGTTGCAAAATTTCTGATCACTCCTCTGCTGCTCTAACACGTTCCATCAGTTAAGAACAATACTTTTCTATTCTTTATTTTCCCATCTGAAAATAAAAAGGTGATGGAGATAAGAGGACAACTTTATATATTTCCTGCCATTTAGCTGATGGTGCTGTTGCCCTTAGTCAGTCCCAGAGACCTCACATCTGAAGGTGGATGTAACAGAACTGACTTCATGATGACATTGTGACATGCGGTAAATTAGGTTACAGTGGAAAGCACTGTCATTGTGTACTGCAGAAGAGGAAGAGGAAGAAGAACAAGTCTCACTCCCCAGTCCCCATTTCAGTGAAGCTAAAGTTGCCACACTTGTTAATTGACCATGTCCAGTGGTCATGTCCAGTATGATGGCTCAGGTGGTACAGTGTAGCTTGGAAAACCAGAACCACTATTTTCCTTTCTTATTTCTGGGGAGATTTCCTATTCAAAAAAGCATCCTTTAGCGTGTTCCAAACTGCTTTCCTGAAGTGACACTGCGTACTCCCCAAAAGCTGTGAAATTAAGAATAGGGGCCAAAATTGAAAGGATTTTCTCTTGTTTTTGCCTCTATGCAGGCAAAGGTCCCATTCCAAATCAATGTATGTTTTGCCTGAGTAATAACTGAACAGACCATAAGTCTTTGGCTGTAGATGAATAGAGCTTTCTAAGAATAAATAACAGGAAGTACAGTCCAACTTGGAAGGGGAAAGAACAACACGTTCTTCAAATTATACTTGTCTATATACCTTTGCAATTTCCATCAGAAGATAAATGTGACAACTTCCAGACATTTTTGCTAATCTTGGCACCAGCCACATTGGAAAATATTCTTTGAAGATTTTTCTCCATTTTGGTCTTTGGCCTCAGTCAGTCCTGTGGGAACTGAATAATTTGATATTTAATAATACTGAGCTATATGAATTGTTTAGTTGAATGTCCCACACATCAAAATACAGTCCTCATCTCTGAGGGTAATATTAGAGATCCTGCTTAAAAAAAAATGAAAAAGAAAAAGAAAACTGCATTGGCAAATATATCTAACTTTTTCTAGTATATCCAGCTTAGCTCTGAGAATCGTTCTCTCAGGAACAGCAACAGAGTGTGTTCCTGGCCTTATAATGACAAACAGAGGTTTTGTTTCTTCAACTTTACGTTAATGTAGGAGAGATTTCAAGACAATCAATTTTGCTGCTTGCAATAAAAAGCAAAGATTCATCGACTGAAAACAAACTGAAAGCTATTTTAAGGACAAGAGACATTTATTTACTGTGTAAAGATGACTTTCATCTTGTGCAGAGACAAAGACACTGTGAAAAAACAGGTTCTACTGAGTTGCCCAACAAAAGATTTAAGAAGGTGCAATGGATAGTTGTTTTTTTTTTGTATGGCACAGAACTTTTCTATGATTGCTAGTCGGAATATTTGTAAGTTATGAAATAATCCCCTTTTTGGGGGGGGGTGTACAGATGTTTTTAGGAAGAGTTTCTTGTAGCTGAGAGATTTTTTCCCTTTTCTTTTTAGGAGTTCCAGATAGACAGCAGCACGTTTGCAGGAGTTGATCTACTAATAGCCGTGGGCTCCATCATCATGGTCCTAGGATTTCTAGGGTGCTGTGGTGCCATAAAGGAAAGCCGATGCATGCTGCTTTTGGTAGGAAGCAAAAACCTTCAGCTAAACTTTTACAGACCAAAGCTACATTAGATGCATAAGGTCCTTGCAAGTGGTCTTAGTTGAGGATGGGGGTATTTTTGTTTAATCAAATGCTTATTTATGATTATGATTCTGATTATGAAATGTGTTTTCATTGCTTACCTTGTGCTTGAGACCCTGCTAAGTTCTAGTGCAGAAGAAAGGATGGGTGGCCTCAACAACAAGAAAATGAAGTCCAGAGAGCATCTAGCAGGCCACTAGCTTTTTCCTCATCCAGCTATCACTGAAGTTCCTGCCATCAGTCATCTTCCACTACCTATCCCATTTCATCTCCTAAATTCCCAGCTACTCCCTCTGCTAGTCCTCCCAGAACTTCCTCCCTGTCCTTCTGCCCAACATCTCTCATCTACACACTGCCCATCATGCAGCTACTCTGATGTGCACCTTGTATTGACCACCCATGGAAGATCAGGAACACTCTGTCTCAAACACCCCCTTTTCTCATCCCCCTCAAAAGAAATAACTGGAGCAGCTCTGACTAGAACTTCAGTTCATTCTACCTAAATGTTTATTCAAGCACATGAGAGCTTAACATTCACCTAGAAGAAATGATCTTATCTTGGTAAAAGATGCTATAGTTTTCTCCTCCTTTGTTTTCTCATTAGTTTTTTATTGGACTGCTTCTGATCCTGATTCTTCAGGTCACAGCGGGTATTTTAGGAGCAGTGTACAGATCTCAGGTACGGTATTATGCTGAATTTTCTTTGTAGTCTTCCTAGAGTTTTGTTTCTACAGGGAAAATAATGTAATATTTGTACTTGCAGATTGAAACAACCCTTAACAGCACTCTTGCGGCGAGTATTAAGACATTGCAAAGCTCTACAGAAGAATCAAAAGTGTTTCAAGAGAAGTTCCAGACGTATGAAAGAGAGGTAATTAAAATGTATCAAAGGGCAAGGGTTGTTGTTATCCATCCAGTTTCTAGCATTTGTCTGTGCTTTATTTTACGGCTACTCTGCCACAGATTTGGATTTCATTCCTGGGGATAGGGAAGGATCTGGCTTAAATACAAGTTAAAATACTACACAAGGCATTTCTGGTCTTTTACATGGCATGGGCTTTCTTTGCATGAAAGGGTTTGTGAGAGAAATAAGGCAAGGACACACAACATGCAGTGAATCTACTGATGTGGATTTTGTTGTGTTTGAAAAAGCCCTTTTCTCTGTTACATACAGAGAGGATGACATTCTCTAAGACCCACACTGGGACTGTCTGAAAGACTAGTTCTAGAGGAAATAGTTTCATAATCTGGATATCTGTATGTTTGTGGATCGTTTCCTTGTGTTATCTAAGCATCTCCATGGTCTCAGAACAATTAGCTGTTTTTTGAGACTTACACATTTGGAGAAAGTTTTGATGAAAGATCTCTTTCTGTTTGTCTGTATGTCTGTGTAGCACTGTTTTATCAGCTTGTGTGGCAACTTCAAATATGTTTCATATATTTTTATTCAATAACAAAAAATGCATAGGATGATGTGTTAAACATCTGGGTGGTTAATTTGTAACACATATGTGAACTCTAGAGTAGATGATGAAAAGCCTTTCAAGGCAACACAAGCTAATGAAGTCTGAAGGCTATACATATGCATTCTCCCTAAATCAATTTGCCAAGTTCAAACTTCACACCACCTGAAACCCCATAATTTTGCATCAGTGATTATAAATTCCTCAGTGCGCTTAGAAAAATTATAACTCTCTTAAAACAAACAACACAACCAAAACAAAGGTCCCCTTATGTTGGGAAGCGGCTGTAAGATGTTATCAGTTCCTTCTTTGAGGCCACGTGCTCAGTACACTGGCAGTAATGCTGTAGAGCTCACAGGGCCTGCAGAGCATGCCCGTGGGGTTTGGAAGCCTCATAATTGCTATTGGACCTTTACAAAATCTGCATGTGTTTGTATTTGCTTTTCATGGTTCTTATACACTTTGTCAATATAGCGGCCTTACTGTAGGTCACTAGAGAAATTTGTGCATGTGTTGGAGGAAGGATAATTTTAAGGCTTGTAATTCTCTCTGAAGTGTGATAGACCAAATGTGTAAGTTCAAACAGCTCTCAGGAACCAAGGAACTGGACTTTGCATCTTGGCCATAAATCTACTGATTTTTAGGAGACTGTTGTGTAATGCTAGAGCTGCCACTCTTGCACAGCTATGGTTAGGCTAGTGAAAGTTATACATGTTATAAAGTATAGGTTTTGTTCTAGCCATGGTTGCCTAAAAGGTGCAGCTTGCTTAAGCTACCTGTAACAAGGGGTTTTCCTCAGCGTGGACTGAGATGCTGATTTATTCTCCTGTTCCAAACTCTGTCTGGGCCTCCTCAGAGCTTCAATCAGATGAACCTATGTAAGAAATGTTTAAAGATTTCTGATCCCTGTCTCAAGTTAGGAATAAAATGTAAAGCAACATTTCTGTTTTTTTTTTTTTTTTTTTTTTTTTCTTGAAAGCACTGCAGAAGTTTTCGGTGTCCAAAGCTCCTTGCTTTCTCAGATGCTTGGATCACTTTCACGTACAGAAATTGGCATCTGCTTCAGTTTGGTCTGGTGATGGCCAGTTCTTCTAATGCCTGAAATGTCTCAGCAGTATTTCCTGATCTCTGGAAAATCTTCCTTTCCAACTCAAGTGTGAGATAAGAAGATGGAATGTAGAGCAGTTTGTTTTAGCTGCGGTGTTTCTATTTCTTTTCAGTAGGATATGAAAGATGGAGTTACTTATCACCTACTGAAATTAGTCTTCTTATTTTAAAACAAATAATCTTCAATCCACTGTTGACACAGTGGCAGGCATTTTTATAAGGCCTTTATTAATGATAATTCTAAACAAAGGGTTATAAAATTTTAACTAGCTCTGCTATCCCCACCCTCCCTTTCTTTCCTAGTCTGAGTTCATCACTTCACAGGTCCTTAATCAGATGGTGACTTGGAGCTGGATGGCTGCTGCTCCCCGGGAGGGCTCATGTCCCCATCCAGAGGAAGCTGTCTCTGCATCTGGTTGCCCTCTGCGGGCACACAAACCTGTCTCATCACTGAAGGGATGACAGAGCCTGGTCTCCCCTTACATATGTCCCCAAGTAATGAGATTGCCAGTTAGATAAAGTCTTCAGGAGAAGACTGCCTGCTACTTTGTTAAAGCTTTCCTTTCTGGAGGGAAATTGCTCCTTCACTGTATCACAGTACTACTCCCCATCCAGTACTCTTGAGACAAGAAGGTTACTGCAGGGACAAGGAAAGCTTTTGGGGTGTATTTATTTCATTTGGAATATTCTCTTGCTATGAAGTCATTAAATACCATGTCTTACTGTGTAAGAGGGGAAAGAAAATATGATACAAAGGAGATTTGTTTTCCCTGTGCTTATATCTGTTCTGACCTCTCCCACTGCAGGAAACCAGAAGGTGGACACTTAGTGCCAGCTTTGTCCTGTATATCACACAGAGAATACCCTTGAATCTCACTGATATCACTGATGGTGTGGGCCTCCGCCATGCTCCCAGTGGACTTTGATGGATAGGCTTAAAGCACACCTATATTTTTAAAGGCTGCTGGTGTGGAAGGAAAGGAAGCAAGAAATGCTATTTGAGTGGCTTATGTTACTTCCCCTTCTCCTTCCCCATTCTACCTCCAGCCTAGTCCTCTGCTTCTGAGCCAACTTATTTCTTCTGATATAATAAGCAGTTCCCTGGAGGGATGAGTGAAGGGTGAGCAAAATGAAAAAGCCCATAATTACTATATTATTTTTTAAATAGACCAAGATTGCTTTTATTATGTCCCATGGCTTTGCTTTTATACAAAACAATGTGAACATTTCCAGCTGCCTTTTAAAAGAGGGAGGACCACAAACCCAAACCTGCACCTCTGAGCTTTAGTGGCTTGGATAAAGTGGAACCTGAAATGAAACTGCACCTGGTTTAGGTTTCACAAACCCCAAATGAACCTCTGACCTCCTCAATCCATTTCTAATTTAAAGGGTAAACCATCATTCAAGGTGGTTATTTTTCTGGATTTCACAGTTTTATGTGCCTGAATTTTACTTTTTCAGCCTGGCTTCTCAGGATGTGATTTACTTTAGATGTTACTTACCACATGCAAGGATAACCTGCAGAGAACTTGTGCACTCACCATTCTGATAACTGGTATGGAAATTTAAAGGGTATTTGAGACAGGTATAAATTTGGGAAAATTTCCACATGGGAAAAAATGAAAGGACAATTTCTCCTCCTTTGTTTCTCTCAGCTCCCTTTCCTACTCTCCCCTCACTGCAAGTCACCCCTTTTTTCCTCATTTCCTTATTTCCTCCTTTTGTGCAGAATCAGTGCTGTGGTTTGCTGAACGGGCCAGAAGACTGGGGAAAAAATTTGAATGCTCCTCAAACTGACTATAAAATCTGTGAATGTGCACTAGAGAACCAATCAACAGACCTCTGCACCTATGTTCAGGGCAGATACGTTTATAAAAAGGTAAGAAAAATACAATGCCCTACCCTTCTTTCCAAAAGAGGTTTTAACCCAAGGTTGTCTTTAGTGGCAGGCACAGTCAGCACTCCTGGCTCAAGCCAAGAAGACTAAATTTTGCCTTCTTTTCCTTTGCCAGAATTGCCTCTGGTCCATCTGTTATTACTGTGCATGCTTGAAATATGCTGCTGCTTCCTCTTCCTGGGATGCCTCTATTTCAGCGGCACAGTGCCGTACCCTTAGGATCTCAGCAGTCTGCCTGGTTGCTACAGATGAAAACTGCTATTACGGCTTCTGGGTTGGCATATACCACTTAGCCAGAGCAGCAAGTCGGCTACCCTTTGGCTCTCCTTGCTCCCTCAGAAAGTTATGATCCTCCGCAGTCTCATTTTGGTGGTAGACATGTTGGCTTAGAGTTTGACCTAGTGCTTTCAAAGGGCTACAGGTTATTGAAAAATGAACTAATTAAATACAAGACCTTTGGGTTTTGATATTTTTTTCTAAAAATATCCACACTCATTTTGCAGAACATGCTGGAAAGAAACCTTACATGATGTAGACTACCTGGCAGCATACTTAAAGTGTAATTGCCTACAACTGTGGCCTTTTGAAAAGCTTGTGATAATTAATAAGGCAAAATGTCTGCTGACAAACAACAATGAAAGAGTACTCAAAAATTGGTGGATGGGCAGCAGAGATCTCAATTAATTAATTTCAAGATTTAGCTGTCTCCTCATATGGAAATTCAGACTCCATGCACAGAAATAAAAAACACACATGAAAAAGTGGAAAACTAGCACAAAATAGCTGCATTTTTGGAATGCTAGTGGTGTGAAGTTTACCAATCTCTGCATCTAGTACAAAGCAGATTTTAGCAAATGTCCAAATTTGGTTGTATATAAATGCACAGCTCCTGGACCAGGTCTTGCCTGAACGCTAGTTTCCTCCCTGCATAGTCCCATGGAAGCAAATACTGCTTTAAAGCAAGGGAATAGTCTGGTTAAGTAGAGGATGCCAGAACCAATCTGAAAATAGGCTGTACACAAAGAGGCTGTTTTGGCCACATTTTTATGTCTTTTTGGCCTCAGACAGACAAACCCTCAAAGGACACATGAGAAACCATCAGAGAGATTACTGCAGGTGCAAGATAGGTATGGCTCACATAAACATGCACATTTCACGGTGGTGTTAGATGTTAGTAAAGGCAGTCAGCTCTTGTGATCCAGTAAAAATGATTTGAAACTCAGATCAGTTTTGAGTCAACTTAAATGAAAAGCTTTCTAGAAGGACTGGAAGGAAAGAACCAATGTGTTTTTTGTGAGGGAGTAAATATGGTGAAAGAATATAACTACAGTATGAGTTGATTTTGGGGAAAGGCAGATGTAGTGTTGGAACATTACTGTGGTTTTGATGGATTTAAGCCACACTTGGCTTTCCCTACAGTTTGCAAAAGGAGTGTTGTCAATGCCTGGAGAAGATGTAATCATTACGGGAACAGATGTATGCATTTATTAAAGAGGAGAGTAGCTCTGCATACAACTTCAGATCTGATTACTCGCTCCTTCCCAGCTCCAGACCATGACCACCAAACATTTGTCAAAATTAATATTTAAGCTTGATTTCATATCCAAATATTGAGATAAGTCTGATCCTAATAATAGGCTAGATTAGAGGTCTTAAATCCAAAGATCAGCTTAGTGGGAATTGAAGTTCTCTTTCAAATCTGATCTTTGCTGCATAGGCCATTTCCTAGTAATGAATGATTACCAAATGAAAGTAAGAATAAATGCTTCTTTCCCTGTCAAATGAAAATCATGCAAACATTAGGCATTACAACCATGTTTCTTAGTTTGAATTTGTACCTTTCTATGTTCAGCTACTAAATTCATGTTCATATTTGGGAAGGCAAAGACTAGACATCTGTTTCAGAGCAAAAGGTATGTATAGCTGTATTCTTTGTGTTCATTAGCAACAAGTCAGAGTAAATTCAAATAGCCTTTTTTTTATGGAGAGAGAGTAGAGTGATTTTAGAGGATGTATTTGTAATAACCTTAGGATAATAATAGTGTTTACCTATAATTAATCATTTTCTCTTATTTTTCAGCCTTGTGGAGAGTTGATAATCAACTACCTTAAAGACCATATGATCATAATTATGGGGATAGCATTTGGACTGGCAGTTATTGAGGTACCAGTATATACCATTAAAATATTTAGTAGCTGACAAACAATATATTCTACTTCAAAATGCACTGGGAATGGGATTAAAACACCTGGCTTGCTCAATTAATAGACAAGGGAAAACAGCCTCTAACTTTAGCCATAATCTTAGTGTTATTTCATATAAACCATATACGGTTGCATAGCCGAGAACTTCAGGTGGGATCAGACCACCCTTCTGCCTGTATAAGCATATCACAAGGCACTTTTCCTCCAAAAATTTGACAGCCTTAGAGCCAGAGTGAGAGTAAGCCCTGAGGATGGAGCAGTGTGTAGATTCTAGCCCCAGAAATACATGAGGCAGAATGGCTGATCTTTTCTTCCTCATTCCCTTCCCCATTTGAAGAAAGAGTCAACTCATAAGAAAACTTACCCTTGTGAGATTCCCGTGCAACTTTCTGATGACCAGAATGCTTGTCTGAGCATCCAAAGTTCTGGAGAACTGCCTTACCTAAGCTGACTGTCCGTCTTCTTGCAACTTTCTATATTGACCCATTGTTGCTAGGTGGAGCCTGAAGTCCATTGTCTTCTTTTTCAGTTTGGTCATAATTGGGCTTAAACCAAAGCTTATTAAAGTCAAAAGAAAACCCTCCTATTGGCTTCCTCAAATCTTGACTGATGTCTCTGATGTGCCTTTAGTAAGAATTCAGCTCACTCTCTCATCCTCTCTTTATCCATGCTGTGCCTAAGCTAGTTCTCTTCTCTTTTTCTGAAAGCTAACTCATTTTCCAGGAGGAATCCTCAGCACAGCTGAGATAAGTGACTTCTCCTGTGCCTGCTTTGGACTGACTTTATGGACATGGATGTATTAAGTTTGGGTCCCTGTGTTTAGGACAATTCTTTCACAGCCCTCATTTCATGCCCTGTGGTGTATGTGCTTCATGCTACAAAAACACCACTCTATCAGGTGGCTGCATAGCCCCTTCATTATTTTGAGAAATTTACAGAACAGAGAAGAAGAGAAGAGAAGAGAAAAAAGAAATTTGTTTTGGGGCCACATATCTGCCATATAGGGCTTAGAGGAAACATGACCCAACTATGCATTATGCTGCTGTACTTCAACTAGTGTGAATATTAGCCAGTCCTCACCAGCTGGCCTTGGAGCTCTCCCTTCAAGACAGAAGAGAGAAGACTAAAGACTAATTGACCTAGTTCTTCTTTAAGAAATGCCAGGCATTTATAATAGTTTAAGCCAGTTATATCTTAGTGGTCCCTAAACTGCGTATTTGTATCATGGAGAAATTATTATATGAAATTATTATTTTGAGGGCAAAATTTAACCATCAAGATGATGTGTAAATGTATCTGAGTGCATACCTGTACTGCTTCATATATTCCTGTATTTAAAAAAGAGTATGTGAACTCTTTCTTTTACTTGTTTCCTCATGTACTGAAGAATAACATGCAGAATTTTCCCAAAGAGAGGAGGAGAAACAGTGAGGTTATCCAACCAGCTTCATAATGAATGACAGGCTTTGATTAGGAGAGAATGACAGAGAAACTGGGGGTTTCATCATGTTACTTTCTTCCATCATTTTTCATTCTTTTCACTATTCCTTTGTGGTTTCTGCCCCCCCCCCCCCACAACAAGTGGATGTTTGAGGTAAAAGCAGAATGATGAAGATCATCGTGCAGAGTTCAATCTGTTATTCAGACTGAAAACTTCTTAACGTCATTGGCAGAGGATTGTTCCTCGTGGTCTAAGAGTGGGCAAGAGCCCCAACTCAAAAATACATTTCCAGGAAAATAATAGTAAGCAGGAAAGAGTTATGGAGCTGCAGCACTGTGAGATGACATGCCACTAACTTCTTATTTAGCATTAGCTTAATGTTATTTAAGGTACTATATGTGGGGGGTCAGGTCTCTTGTCTATATGTAGAGTTATGGGGGAAAATACATACCAATATTAAAAGATGGCTTTTAAAAATATAATGGAAGTGTAAAATTGCATATCTACCCAGAAAGTAAGTTGTAAGTTGCTTTACTCTAGTGACTGCAGTTACATGAGTTATATCCTTTAGTTCACTGGCCATCATTCTTCCCTGTTTTCCAGTTGGCAGCTTCTGTGGTGGCTGCCTCTCCCAAACATAAAAGGATTAGAAAACAAAATGAATAAACAATATGGGAAGAGCTTCAGCTGGTACAAATAGTCAGCTGGCAATTTACACCCTCTAAAGATTTATCCCTTCCAAAGATAGATGAACATATTATCACATTTCAAGTAACTGCAGATCAAGGGCTACATGCTTAACCATATCTCTCCTCTGAAAAAAAAACAAATAAAAAGAACCAGACAAGGAGAAGGGTTCGCTAGCATTCCCCCTCTGCCTGCTGCTTTTTGCCACTTGTGGGCTGTTGATGATTTTAGCTCACTTTATCAGGAAATAATATTGAGAAGAAGGGCCCGGTTTCACTTGGGCACAAGTGAAAACGCAGGCATGGTGCATCAGGGAAGCTGTGATGGCTTATTCCAGCTGTGAGCCCAACTCCTTGTCTTCCTTCTATTCCATATGTTCTGTATGCTCTCCGCTGTCTCTAACCTGAATAAATAAAACATCCTGGTGCACATAGCTCCATAAATGTCATTTGGATACTTTCCAGTTTTTGTGTGACACCTTCACAGACTGATTAGTTTCAAATCCAGAAGGAAGCTTTCTGATCTTCTGATCTTACCAGCTGTCTGTCACAGGCTATGGAATTTCACCCAGTAATTCTCACTACAGGGATGATCCTACTGAATTTTATATTTCAAGCAACAGCTTTTTTTGTGGACTCAGTGTTTCCATTCCAATTATCTTACTGATAAGTGAAAAATTGTTGCATGATTGTATGCCACTCAAAATGATGGGGTATGTACATATATAGATGTATGCCCATGTATGTATACACATGCATCCATGTATGCATATATTTACAAAGAAGAGAGTGACAGCCGAAAAGAAGAATTCAAAGGCAAAAAAAAATCTTTGTATATGCAATGGAATCAGAAAGTTCCTCCAACTTCTTAGAAAATAAAAGATCGAACTTTTGTTGGAGTTGCTTGAACTTCTATGTATGTGCTGCTTCATTGCAGTTAACAACTGCATTAAAAAAAAACAGAATTAAAGGATTCCCCATCTACAGGGGCATCTATCTTTTAAAGAAATGAAAAATTTCTATCTGCAATCTTACCTGTGGTACATACTGATTTCATTAAAATGGCAATATTACAGAGTCATGTTCTTTAAGAATTACATTGGAAAAGATCTTCTGCATAGCAGATTTAGCCTGCATGTAAATCCAAGACATTTGCAAACAGAATGTTCCCACTGTGTATCAGTTGTATCCTGGGATTTCCAGAACTGCCAAATAATACCAGAAATGTCTTTGTTTTCCAGATTCTTGGTTTGGGGTTTTCTATGAGCCTGTACTGTCAGATCCAGAGAAAATGAAACTGTGGAAGTGTCAGAACGATGTCACCAGCCAAATCAAAACCTTTATAGATAGAGGGATATTTGACTTGGCACTTTCAGATAAGTACATGCATGTCCCAGACAGCTGTTCTGATGAAAACAGCAGCCCTTGTGCACACAGATACTTCACAAATTGCAAAATGACCTCCTTATAATTCATAAGACTTAATGATGTGAATGTGAATCTTTATTTGCAATAAAAGTCTTTGTTTATGTTTCTGATGAGTTTATTTTGTCTGAAGATAGCATTTAAGTCATGTTGAGATTTTGAGTTTACCGTACAATGTGTCTACATGGGTGTTACGCCACTCATAGCAGAGTCATCTTAGACAGCTGCAGATGATATTGCAGCAACTGGCTGGTTTGGGGAATCACATGGTTCCAGGCAGCTTTGCTTGTGGGGCAGAGTTTTTCATTACTATTGTCATGGGTCAGTTTGACACTCTATATGGTATTATGGACAGGGTTTTGTTACTTGTGAGAAGCAAAGGTACTAACTTTCATTCAAATAGGAAACCTGTATTTCCCTTTAGGGATGTTTAAATCAATATCCTCGCAGCTGAAATGGTCGCTGATAGGTCTATATGATGCTTAGATCGCATGCAGGAGTCAGTTTCAGTGGGCCACCTTCTGCAAATATGCATCAAGGGTGAAATCCAAATACATACTGAGACAAGACTTAAACAGAATTTATGTGGGCAAGATTTCCATGAGAGTGACCAAGACAAGCAGTGGGCTCCCCAGCAGCAGGCTGGCAGCAGAAAGCATGGCTGGCAACACAACAGGGAAACACACATTCATGCCTTTGTGTCCTGCATGCTACTTGAAAGTGTCCAGGCCCTGAGGGCACCAACAGCCCTGCTGGTCCCTGTCCTCTCCCCAGAGCCTCCCCCACACCCAGCCCAGACCCCCGTCCAGTTGCTGCCCTGCGACGCCACAGTGGTGCCGGCTCCAGCCCTGCCACAGCCCTACCCCTGCCAGGCCACAGACCCCCTGACCCCCACCCTGGCCCCAGCCCAGCTCCGCAGCAGTGCCTGACACCCTCCTGGGACTGGGGCTGCCTCGGCTGCCCCCGGAGCCCTGTGTCCTTGCGGGACAGTGGAACAGGCCCTGGGGTCCAGCCCCAGCTCTGCCCCACTGGCAGCCCCCTGACACTGGCCCAGGGAGTTGCTGGCCCCCCCAGCACCCTGCAAGAAAGTAAATGGCATCAGGGAACAGAATTTTTTCAAGGTATGAAGATGCCTAATGATGCCCACTGGGATCTGTTGAGGTTTTCCAAAGCATGTGGGTGGCCTCAGTGCTGTGAGTTAGGGGACTAGTAGTTTTCTCATATCCCATTAGACCCCTTTTCTCATCTTTACCAGCAGCTTTAAATACCTTTACCCAGCTGGTCTTAAGAGAAAACTGTGTACCATACTTTTCTGCTTTAAGACTCCTCTAGTTCCTATGACTGTGTCTCAAAGCATGCCCAGACTGCTCCCGATGTGACAGAGCCATGCAACTCATGACCAGTGGATATCTGACTGCAAAAAGTGAGAATTGTTTTTTAAATATCTTAAAAGGTTTCCTTGAGAGGATAACTTTGCCCATGCCTTATACTGAGAGGTCTGGGTTAATGTAAAATTCAGCTGCAGCAATCACTTACTTTAAAAAAATATCCAGAAGAAAATGTTCTGTCCTATCCTCCCACCCTTTCCCAAGGTTCCTTAGACCATTTGGCCAAATAATGAGATCTGTTTTCAGAAATTCATGCCTCCCAGGAAAGTTTTCTAACTACCAAACAATTCTGGCACTTTCCCTTTGCTCTGCTGAACCTGGGAGACTGTGTCAAAAGAATTTAACTATGTTGAACCAGAGAAAAAACATGACTCTGTAGCCCAGCCATTAGGGTACTCACTTGGAAGGAAGGAATGCTGGGTTCTGGTTCCTGCTCCCCTGACTGTTTTTTGCTGTGTATGTTATCCCTGATTGGAAATCCTTCAGACAGTGCTGGGAACTGACCCTGAATCACCCAGATTGTGGGATGGCAGCTTGACTCCTGGATTATCACTATAGAAAAATTTGGGAATGAAAGGGCAAAATACAGAAAGAATTGCATCTTCCTCATCCTCCTCCTTCTCATGAGAAAGAATGCTCTCCTCTTTGACTATAGTGTCCCTAGGGCCTCCCATAGAGATAGTTCAGAGCTGTGAAAACCTAATGGATGGACATGAAGAGGAAATCACAGCTCACCTTTGTTCCCAGCAGTGGTTAGCTTCAGGCAGCTGCAGACTGTTGCTCTGATAAGCACACAAGTGAAGCTTTGTGATAAGCATTGATGCTAAGTGGGCACAACGGTAGGTAGGCTGGTTTGGACACCAATCTGGTCCTGTACACTACTCTTGGGGAGACAGATTTTTAAAAGTAAGGTGTTAGGATGTCTATGTTTTGGTTGTCCACAACCTTTATTGGATAAAGTCCCTAGATATCTAATTTTTGCAACAGAATAATAATACATGATACATTAAACCTTTTCATTGAAACTATGGTGCTGTTAATATCAACAGCAACAAGTTCATTGTCTTCAGTGAGGAACTTTGAGACAAGAGTTTTGTCTGGAGCTAAGGTGAATAGTTCTTCTGTTTATTTTTGGAGTTTTTTCTTTATTTCCTAATGCTCTTAGGAATAAAACTGAAGTACTATGATTATAAGCTACCATGATTCTTTAGATGGAATTGAACCAATAAAGCCATTCAGAAAATTACTAACTTGTTGATGAAGTGGGTTTGCCTCCAAAACATGTCTGTTGCCTTTGACATTACACAGCTTCTTTACCTGCAATATTCTGTAGCCTCCTGAAGTGTTCTTTTTCATTTTTCTATGGTAACAGTAAAATACTAAGGGTGACCACTGTAGCATATAACAAAGAGAAATCTGTCTGGATGGGATTCAGCTGGTCGTATGTACATCTCAACAGTGTAGAAATTCATGTCTAAGCTACCTGTTTAGACTCCTCTTATAATCAATGCAGAGAAATAAGCAAATCTAGGATGCGAGTCATCTAATACTAAAATAGATGTCCAAAGAGGTTAGATGAATTTGCACTGTAGATATGTAAAGTTAGGGTGAATGAATCCCCCTCTACAAGACTGAACTTGTTAAAATCAATAGAAGCAACAGTCAGTCAGGAAAGAGTGTTAGTGTTATATTCCATAAGGGTGCCATGATTACTCATTGATTCACTGACCTTTTAGATCAGTCATAATCCAGCCTGCTAGGAAATGAGCCCGCTTGCTTGCCAGGCTGGTACAATGAGATTCTTCTGCTGTGCTGGAATATCCCTGTCAGAGCCACGATGTTGAAATAGAGATTCCAGCACCACCAAAACAAGTTCTTCACGGATTCCTCTTGGTATTCTTATCAGAGAGCACTTTGCATTAGCAATTGACTTAAAGTAACAATGGGACCTTTTTTTGAGCCCATATCCACTTTTTAATCATGATGTCTGGAATCATTAAAATGGAATTTGACAATAAATCCTCAATGGAACAATAAAACTGTGAGGGTTTTGTGGGGTGTGGGGGGGAAGGTTGTTTTTGCTTTTGTACAACAATCTCATCCAAGGTTATGTTCTTCTCAATGTTACCCAATAAAATCAAGCATACAGAGGAAAGACACACAGCCAAGACCTTAACCCTTTGGAATAGCAAAGGGACAAACCATATATCATTATAATCTTAAATAGTATAAGAAAAGAATAGTAGGAAGAAAGGCAGTGAGTCGCTGCCTTTGCTAGGGGAGATGAACCCCAACTAAAAACCGTCTATTTAATGCAAGCTGGTGATTTATCATGCCAAAGCCAAGGAACTATTTAATGGCAACAGATCAGACATTGCACCTGGGTCAAACTGTCTCCAAAGAATAATTTGTTACATCATTTAAGGGATTTTTGAGGAACGTGTTGTTCTCAGAAGGGATTACATTTGGGGGGAAAAATACAGCATGAATAGAAAAAGAAAAAGTTATAGTTTATGGCACAATGTGAGTCAGTAAAGCAATGTCAGGAATGCCATAAACATGGAAGGGAGCATTAATAGGTCCATTACTGGCAAGAAAATCACCAACAAAGAAAAAGACAGAGACAGACAGACAGACAAAAGGAAATCTAATTTTGAAAAAGAAAGAAGAATCAAGCAAAACAGGGAAGTTCATTAGAAAGCAAAAAGAATAAAGGTATTGAACTTACCAAGATCTGATGATTTGTTGCACTCAGCTCAGTGTGAGGGGTATTTGGCACTGATCCACGTTTGTGTCCAGTCTGCCAAGTTGAAAGCCAGTTCAACCTGTTCTTCAGGCAATGTCAAATCTCCCCCAAATCTGACAGACTGTCATGGCCTCTAAGAAGCCACTGTCACAGGTGGGGGTCACCAGAGCAGAGTCTGGTGGCCAAAGGCTGACCCGAGGGACAGCTCTGCCAGCTGTATCGCCTCCAGTGATGCCGGCAGAATTTGCCCGAGGAGCTGGAACGACTGGATTTCCATCTGGGAAGGGTCCTAGGGCACTGCAAATCTTGTCCAAGTATTTTTAGAGACATGATTAAATAAGGCAGCAGGGTTTATTTTTAAATTAATATGGGGGATTATCAGTTTAAATTCTGAGAGAGGATTGAAACCACAAAATTAAAAGCCAGATCCTTGGCTCTGCTATAAGACCTGTCCTGACTGCATAGCCAAAGGTTTTCTGGCATGGGAGAAAACTCATCCTATTTAAGATGATTTAGGCTGGATTCAGCTCTCCCCAATCTAGGGTATATTTGACGTTGAGCTGTTTGGGTCAGCCAATTACAGAGCAAATACGTAACCCTGCTGTGGGGCCAGAACTGAAAACTACCCCTGCAAAGGTTCAGGCTGTGGAATCCGCCGAAAAGCTGCTCCACCAGGAGGGACAGAGTTGTCCCAGTCTGTGGAAATGTTACACTAGGACTTCATTCAGGGACCAAAGGGAGGCTTGGATCTCTTCTGATCCACGGCAATTTGCTTACTCTTGATAATTATATATCAAGAGAACTGGCAGCTTTTTTCCCCCTGTCAATAGCAATATTCTCATCCTTTCACTGAAGGGCTCTCTTTTTGTGCAATGGTTTGGATTAAATTGCTTTTTGTTCTTTTTGAGTCATTCTTTATTGAACTGAAAGCTGACCCTTGGTTTATTTTGCAAAATGCTGAGCCTGCTTGGATTTCTTTGGGAGGTAGAGGGGTGATGTCATTCACCACTTGATAGGATTGAATCCTTTATCTATCTGAATTTGGACATTGTGGAGGAATGGGAAAATCGTGCCTTTCCCTTGCTTTCTCAAATCCACTCACATATTCTTTTTCCTTGTATGAGTAACAAGTCTTCACAGCAATATCCCTTCACCCCTAGATTTTATAAAATTTGCTAGAGCAGGCTAGAGTTCTTTAAAGGACAGGAACCAGAGAAGTGGAAAAGGCGTGACGAAATAACAAGCAAGAGAGCAGGAAAAGGGTAAGAAAGATGTAATATTCTTCCTTCCCAGGCTGTGAGGAGCTCAAATTCAGCTCATGTATTTCATCAGAGAATCTTCAGTTTCTTCACCTACATTAACCAGTGCAAGGTTGGAAAAGATGGTTAGGCCCATTTTTCATGGGGTCTAAAGTGCCCTAACAGACTTGCAAATACAAGGTCATGCAGGAAACTGTTTTTTGCCACCAGGCACTGAGTATGGGCAAATACAATAGACTCAGGCTCTCACCCACATGCTTTCTCAGCTCAGCCTCACCAAACAGTCTCAAAACATTTCAGCATGCCAGCCATTTACATTGAAACCCTGTTATCTCGTTAACATAAGAAGGTTAATTAGTGGAGAAGGTTCCAGGGATTGAATTAAAAGGATCAAAGTGTCACTAGTTTCAAACCTGCAATTAAATGAATATAATGTGACTGTTTCTAAGACTGTATTTTTGTGGGACTTGGTCTCTAAAAGATTTGTCAGGACAGCTAAACCCAGGTTGCTATATGAATATTGACTATTTTGTTGCTGCAATACATTTTCTTTCTTAACTTTCAGCTGAACATATTATTTCACCGTAATATAAAAATGTTTCCAAAACTCCTTTTCATTATATTCATGAACTAAAGCAGCAGTTACATTCTAAACCATTAAAGTTATCATTATTCAACTTGGCATTAATTTCGTTAGTATTACCGTTAAAAGCAAACCAGGACAGATCTTCTATATATTTGATTCTGCTTGGGATGAGAAAGAGGTTGGATGTACTTACCATTGCCTTTGTTTAAAAAAAAAAAATCTGTTAAAATGTATTGTTTTTTATTTAAAAATGCTTGTCAAATGCATCTTTGACTAAGTCTTAGTGTCATTGATTAGCACTATATTGAGAGCAATGACTATTAGGAAGTGAAGCCATGGAAATGAGTGTTGGCCATTCATGAGGGGATCCATTCTTTATTTCCATTCCCTGCCTGGACAAGTGTCTACTGTTGTAAATAATTTTCCCATGGATACAATCTGTTTGCAAATACAGAACTCATTTTATGTCGAGACCCTCTCACACAGGATCAAAATCCTCTCTTTCAAGAGAAGCGCTGAGTTAGGAACTTGTATAGTGAAGATAATGAACATATAGTAATGGAGCATACACCAATGAAATATACTCGCACTCCACTACTGAGCAGGAATTGAATTGCAACCACTTTTCCCTGTGCTATAACAAAAGAGTTGTAAGCATACTGCACTGATACCTGCGCTATTCTTTTTTCCTATATAGACAGGCAAACAGACGGATCCTGTGGCAACAGGGCTCAAAACATCAGAGAAGGAAGTTGATGGGAATGGCATAACTAATTGCAACTGGAAGAGGAATTTAGGGAGCTGGAATGGAAATTGTGTGCACTGCGATGCGATCAGAGTGGCAGGACAGAAGCTTACAACCTAATCGGATGGGAAGTGTGATGGACCCCTGGAGCCTCTTGCAAACAGATCAAGGTCCAGAGTGTTTGTCAGCGCAGATGAGAAATTACAGACTACTGAACAGAACAGAGTGTGCTGAAAGGGGAAGGAAATGAGGGCTTGTTTTATAGTAGCTGGGTTTCAGAAATGTGCTCTGTGCTAAGAGACCTTCCAGACTCTGAAAGAGTTCATCACATTAGGTACAGGAAATTGTCTGTCAGATACTGTTTTGGGTATTGTGATCGTGGTACAGAGGATCCAGATGTGCTATCTGTGACATGCTTAATACCACAGCACAAACAGTGATGATGGATTACCTTCTCCCCATGATTTCAGAGTATGCTCTCGTTCTACACACGGACTGCTATTGTCACAAGGAGGACTTTCCTGTTACTATCCTTTGGGATTACTATCTCTCAGTCTTTCAATCAGTGGAGAAAGGATTTTTGAATCCGGAGTTTACAATGTGGCTAACTTGTTCAAACATAATTTTTAAAATATGTATACGTGTATATACAAAGAAATATACAAATCATCAGAGAAAAAAGAAATACCAATAGCTTTAGGATAGGAAATATGCTACAGATATGAAAAGTTGTGGACAAAAGACTTCAAGAGCAGTTTTTCAGAGCTGAAATTGGCTCTACTTCAAATATTCTCAAAGGACTAATTTTTTGGATGGCAGCAACTTCAAGCTGATTTTAATAATGTGTGGCTCTAACTGTAATAACCATAACAAAGTTGTGCAAAAGAAACAACTGCCCTGAATTTCATGCTGGTATGGAGACTTTTGTGAGCAGGTGGAATGTGTTTTATATCTTCCAAGAGGGACACTTGACATATTTCTAGTCATATGGCAGCCATTCCTGACATTTGAAACTATAGATTGCACAGGTGGTATAAACTTTCTGTGCTTGCAAATCCACTGTTTGAATTTATGCATGTTCTCTGATGGCTATTACTCTAAGTTATATTGGAATACAAATGTATTAGAGAGCCAGGAACTATGTAGGCAGAAACCAGAAATACGTACAAGAGAGGAAACCAGCAACAAATGTTGACACTCAAGAAAGACAAGCCACTGGCTTGAATGTTTAGACAATATTTCACAGGGGAACAGAATTCATGTACTGTGATGTATTATGGAACATCATATCACCAACATACAAATGTCTCCAAAACATAGAGAGCTTCTCTGAGCTGTTCTGAACTTCAGTGGCTCTATTTATCAAAGTAAGATTAGATAAATGAAGTGGAATTCAGTCACCTAACTGCATTTAGTGCCTTTTAGACCACTGAGGTCTTATGCTTGGGCTCCAGCTGCTGCTTGCAGAGACCAGGTGTATCCCTTGGGTCCTGTGTTGCATCTGGCAGCCCTGTGCAGATTTCTTGGTCACCTGGGGAGATCTAAAATGAGACAACTACTTTCAGGCACCTGATTTATTCTCTTGATTTCTAGAAAAGAGTTTGTCTCAACTACCTGCTTTTAAGTTATTCTGATAGTCAGTCAGGCTGCTTGGATGAAAAAGTTAGAGAAGTCTAGAAAAGTTTGGTTTATGCTGGCAATAGGACAGTTGTATCTAAACTCTGCCATAAGCTAGATATCCAGAGAATGTAGTTTTAGGAATGCTAATGGAGCTATGCTGGCTCACACTATCCTGGAAATAAAAGGACAATATATTGTCTATGGTGTGCAACAGTTGACCCAGCTCTGAGGCTGAGAAACACACAAAAATGCTTTTGAGGATCTTGCGGACTTAGTGACTTGTTCACATGAAGACATGCCAGGGAATCAGCAAAGCCATAGGCATTTTGACTGAATTAATTTGTTGGGCAGCAGAGAGGGAGAGAAGGCTGCCAGGAAGGGAACAACTGAAATATTTTAAAGCTGCGAAGTGCAGTTCAGCTACAGTTTCCATGCTGGGGCTTTTTCATGCACCTTGGAGCAAGATTATGTTGGCGTGGGAAATGCTGGGCAATTTAAAACTCGGGTGACAGAAGAAAGCAAGGCACCACGGGATGCTGAAGCTAATAGTTATGGGTTGTCCTGAGGCTTTTCCATATGGCCAGGAGGGTTATCTCCTGCATTAGAGCTGTAGGACACTTGGCAAATCCATGATCCCAGATTTCTGCTTTCCATTGGCTCTTCAGGGTATGTCTCTTGCCTATATCTTGCATGAGGTATGTGTCTTGTTGCTCTAACCCATGTGATGGTGTTGCTACACCTATCACAGGGCTCAGAAGGTCACCCCTAGCTTACAGTGTGACAAACTCTAACATGGATACACAATTATTAGGGTCCAGATGCACTGAAAGATGTGCCAAGCCATCACTGGAGATATGGGTTACAGTAGCCTCTGGGCCAGCAGCTTGCTGTCAATCACAAAACACAGTCCAGACACACTTAAAAGCTTAGTGTCTGCATGCAGCCAACAAATATCTACCCCACTGGAGTATATATTAGCACTATGCATGGAAAATAAGCTTTCACAGTAACTTATGATTTGTTATTTTGACTTGTCCATATATTTTTGCAAATCGTAGAGAGCAGAACTAAGACTGAAGGACTCTGTGGGGCAGGTGAGGTGGTAGCAGATAAGATGGAGTTACAGAATGGCAAAGAACTAATAAGATAGCAGCATCAATTTGCAGATTTTTCAGCCATGTGCTCTATCTTTTTCTGAAGCAGCAGAATTCTGCAAAGGATGGTACTTTGTTAATTGAAAACACTTAAGCTGTTAGAACTGTAAGCATTCGTTTCTTAGAAAAGTATCTATTTTTCAAACAAAAATTTAAGAGTGTCAGTCTGGTGGCTAGACAACATTCACAGGCAGGGATCCATGTTCAAGCAGATACAGTGGATTTGTACAAGCTCAGAGCAGTAACAAATAGTGCCACATCACAGTCTTATGAAAAGGAAAAGCTCTTTGTCCTGTTCACCCTGATTTAGATTAAGGAATCTTTGGGAATCAAAAAAGTGAATTAGTGTTTACGGCGACAGTGCTGCGCCATTTGTGGAATAATAATGTTTTCTTTAACGCAGAAAATCTTATTCACCCAGGAGACAAAATGGGGCCAAATCCTCATCTGATGTCAATCAGCATGATTCCTTTGCCATTAGCATGGCTCCAGTGTATTCAGTGGAGCAATACCAACTTATAGCTGCTGAGGGCTTTGGCCCTCTGTCTCACAGCTCAAAGAAATTAAGTTGCCTTCCAAGTCTTCTGACTGAAGCTGTGTGCAGTTTAAATCTTGTTGCAAAAAGTCTGTTCTGATATGTTTTTCCTTTCTCTTTCACATGATTTTGCACATCCGTCATAGGAGTTTAATGGAATATGTCCAATTTTCACCAAACCATGGAAAACCAAATGTTCACAGGTTTACGCCAGAGTCCCATTTTGCTGAAAAAAAAAATAATGCATTTAAGTTAAATTTACTTCGCAGAAATGATTTCTCTCTCTCCTTTTTTTCTTTTTTGTAATTTGTAGTGAAATGTGAAGTTAAAGGATGAGCAATTATACACCTTATTAATAACATCTTACACACCCTGCTTTGAAGGTCTTTTCAAAATACTGTTGAAAATCCAAGAAAATTATGTCAATATTATTTTAGATTAGAAAAGCACCCTTTTTTCTTATTATTTCTTTTTTTTCTTTCAGATGTTACATTAAAAAATAGCCTGGTTTAAATTTAGAAAATCCTGGAAATTCACAGTTAAAGATATAGCTTTGTCCTTGTTGAAACTAAGTTTCCAATATTATATTACTTTATTCTAAGAACTCAGCACACTAACTCATCTCACAAATCAGGTAAACTATGATGCTCCTTGCTCCTACAAAGCAGATAAATGATAGGAACTGCCATTTTCTATTTTATACAGCAAGAACATTCTGCACAGATATTTTTAGTAGCTGAGATCAGGAGTTTTGTACCCTTCTTCCTGAGGTGATTATGTTTTGCAGTTATTTATAAACCTCTGCCTTTACTAAAGTTAGCATTTTAACTGAAGTATTGGGTAGGTTTGTGCATTTGTTTCATTTTATATTTGTTATGGTAGACCTAGAAAACCACTCTTTCACATGTGTGGGTCCCACCTGCTCCTTAGGTGGTGAATTAGAAGGCCAAGAAGCAAGATCTATGGGGAACTTAGCGGAGATCCTGGAAGAAGGAAAGAGTCCGAGAGGGGCTGCTCAACCCCCGTGACATCGAGGGCCTGCCCAGGAGGAGGCTGAAGGCCCCTGTGGCAGGCGCCTTCGAGGGGGCTGAACCAGCTCTCAGCTAGGTGATGCTCACCTGGGTCTGTCTCTGAACCTCAAAGGTCTTCCTGGGAGAAAGCAAGCAAGAAATGATGCCAGTAATTCTCATATACTGACATATGGGCTCAAGAGGTGGAGTGCTGGCTTATCTGAGAGAGAGGAGCCTGAGGAGGAAGCAAATATTTTGGAGCAGATCTGCCTAAAGCTTCCTCTGACTTTTAAATTTCCCTTCAGCATATTCCTGTCCTGTCCTGTCTTGCCCAAGAAACCTCCTTGTGTCTTGGGTTTTGCAGGGCCCCTCAATTAGAAGACATCCCCTGTGTGTCCCCCTCAGTGCTTGCGACTGGCACCATGAATATGAAGAGAGGAGAAGTTGCCGAGGGAGCGAGCACCATGCTCTGCGGGACTGCCCGCATGGGAAAAGCTCTCGCCGTACTTCGAAAGCAACAACCCCCGTAGGAGAAAAGCAGATAGTGTTCCCCAGAGGAAATACCCCAAATGCCTGAAAGAGGCTGTTTCCCAGCACGACCCCATTGACACCAGGGCTTTGCTCGCATAACTGTTCAGCAGCCTGGAAACTCCTCACTGAAGCCCAGCACATGCAGCCAAACCTTAGCATGGACCTGGCCTCAGAAACGGCCAGCATGCCCTGATGCATTATTTCCAGAGCACATCCTGCTAGACAGGGATGTGTTTTTCATTTGAAGATGTACTAGCCTAACCCGATCCCCTGCAAACAACCGAGCAAGCAAGCAAAGCGCCCCGTGGGAGCGATGGCTTGCGGGTGCGCAGCGGGGAGCCGTGCGGCGTCGGGGCTGGCTGGCTCCAAGCGCCGGCGCTGGCGGTGTTTTCCCCCTATGACTTTCATCCTGTTTGTCGCCGTTACCAGAGGTTTACAAACTCAAAGCAAACATCTGGTCTGCTTTAATACCGACAAGAAAGAAAACTGGATATAAATTTTGATATGATAGTAAAGCAGTTCGATAGCACTCATACTGACAGAGCTGCCATACCATTTATTGATCTCTAAAAGTAAATTGATTTTCATAAAACCCTAGTAAGATCCTATTAGGGCCGACAATTAAGATTATAATATAGCCAAGCCTGCTAAGGAGCAGTAAATTTCTCTGGAATTTGGTCAGTTGGTTGCACTGATTTTATATTAAGTTAGAGAAAATTTTGGTCATGTAAAGGCAAAAGCAGTTTAAATCTGTTTCATACATTGCAGCATGGTCTCACTGATTAAAAATACCTGGGTCTCTTCCAAACTTGTCGTCATATTGGCTACATGACTGTTATAAGCAAACCCCCGCAAACAGAATGATCTGAAAGTTCAAAGCTTATTTAGCTTGAGAGTGCTTGTAAAAAGGGAAAAATGCCATTTCTGCATGGAATAATGGCTTGTAACTTTTCCAGCATTATTTTTTCATTAATATCAGCTGAATCTGATATGCATGTTTCACAGCAGACTCTAAATAAGAAATCTGGTACCTTTTGGCCTGTTATTCCTATACCATCTGGCTAACAGGTACTGTACTGTTCTTGCAGTGTGACGCACCAAATAAAAAAGGCAGATCTTTTTAAAGCCACAATAAATTTCCCAAATGAGTTTGTGTGAAATGTTAAAAAGCAGAAGATAGAGGTTTTGGGTTACATTGCCTCTAATTTGAAAGGGGGATAAGTGGAGCCAGGTGGGCTACTTAGCCAATACCTGGCTGTTCCAGCTTTTTGAATCTGTAAACATTACACCCGGATACAGATGGAAATTGGAAACAATAAATGATTATTATAGAGACTTTATCATCCTGTAACTCATGCACAAAAGATGAGCCACTCTTAAGGACACTTTGAAAGTGCGCTGCTTATGTATATATCCGGACAGATGTATGGGAGTAGGAATGTGCTATATATCAAGTGAAAGGAATAAGATTTCTTAATTCTACTGTGACAAGCATGAGTATCTTTTAAAAAATGAATCTTCCCTTCTCAGCATTAATCCAGCTTCCTTCTGATGTCTCTTTTTGGTTAAGATGAGCATCTGCCCATTTCCAGCAATCTGCTAGCCCACAGCTGGAAGCGGAGGATGGTATAAGCAGACAGATATTAAGGAAAGTGGTTGACAATGTCTTGTTTGGGTTACAAATACAAGAAATTATGGTAACCTCAGACAATTAAGTCCTTCTCTTCCACTGGCCACTTCCGACTTTTAAGTCCATATTCTCGTTAATGTTTAAAAAGCATTGCTTCAGGAGAACATACAACAATTACAAATAATGCTGCCTCAGAAGTTCCTCAGTGCCATATTTCTCCTTTGATTAGTCACAATCAAAACTTTCCACAGGGGTGACCTGACTTGGGTGGGGAATGGATGGGAAGCAGAAAAGTTTCCATCACAATGTCTAGCTTCCTTCCAGCTCGCATGGTAGAGGCAAATCACCCCATGGCCTGCTCTATAGCAAGCCTCCCCATTTGCCATCATCTCCCAGCCTTCAGGCTGTAGGAGCAGAGGTTGAAGGAAAATGAAGGCTCTGGACAGCAGCCTGGTCCAGATTCATCTCAGCCTCAGGCTGACATCCAACCGAGGTGAGACAAATCATTCTCTAGAAGTGTGTATCTTTCTCCATTAGTTGGAAAGGTGCTCTGAACACATGCAGACATCAAGAAAAGCCAGCCAGCTGGCCTGATGTGGAGTTTGGGACTTTCCTTTGGAAGAGAATTTCGAGCTGGTGACAAAGCAAAAAACTGAGACATGAAAGTAAATCCTCTCCAGCATGGGATGATTTTCCCTGCACAGCTCTAATTATAAACACCTGCTGGGCCTCCTTTGGGATGGGAGTCCGCCACAGCCAGCACAAGTCATGGTGAGTGCGATATGAAGCACTGGGCAGGTATTTACACTTTTACCTCTGAATCTAAGCAAAGTTCACCTGCATGAAGAGACTTGCTATTTCTGCTTAAGACAAGCATACAAAGGGACTGAGCATCATGATACTCAGCAGTGCAACACTGAGGGCTGGAGTGAAGAGGAATTCATAAACCTGAGGTGGGGTCTAAGTTAGCTGTCCCCTGCATAGATCGTGAGGTCTGTAAGAGCCCAGGCCACAGCAGCCCGATCTCTGGCGGGCAGCGGGGCACCCTGCCGGGGAAGGGGTGCAGGCAGGGATCACCTCGCCCCTGCACTGGGGCTCCTACTTGCAAGGCTGGGATTCAGAAAGCTCCTCAGGAGCCCGAGTCTGTCATAACAGACTAACCCGCTGTTATAGGGGACAGACTTTACTCTCTCACAGTATTGTAAGGCTTCCTTAAGGTTTACCAAGTAAGAGACTGCAGAGCCATGGGTGGTTGTGCTTGTTAACTCCTTGCAGTACTGTGCACCTTGCACACCTTCTTGCATGCCAATACACCACCACCTCCCCAATTTGTAGGCCTGGAGATTAGGGCCATTTCCTGATAAGGGAGACAGGTGGGTTTGCAGCTGTGTAAGCAGAGGAGGGCCTGGAGCTCAGTGGCCCCATTTGCTGGAGCAGTGCCCTAACCACCAGCTTCATATCAAGGTGAGGGACCTAACTCAGACTCTGAACTGCTGTATGGGTGAGGCGGGAAAGGATGGAGGAATTGCTGTTCTGGACTTGGGTGACTAATGTCCCTCATGGTTTTTTACTGCTTCTCGCCCTCATGCTGGCCCTTGGCATGCACTTTGGCACTTTCTTCTGTTGTCAGCCTCTTTTCCTTTACAATGGTCAGCACATTTCAGCTCCCTGTTCAGTGTCACTAAGTACTGCAACACTGTAATTAATCAAAAGAATAGAAAGAAAGTGTAGGGCTGGGAGCAATGCAATTCTCATCCATTTTCTAGTCATTTTTCTTTTTGCTTAGAGAAAGGAAACATGAGCTGGAACAGCAGGACTACATTTAAAACAACAACAACAAAACCCTCTTTCAAAATATGTCCATGTATAATAGTAGGAAATTATTCCTTGTGAATTAGATCAAATCAGGTTATTCCACAAGATGTGAGACTCACCTCAGAAGGATCTGCTGGAATAGTGAAAAGCAGTGGAAAGCGTGGTGTTATCCTAATTTAAAAAGAAAAATGAAACCTTACAGATCTGATCTTCACTTTATGAGAAACCAAATAATATTTTCAACATTTATATTCACTCTGAGTTAGTGGAAATGCCACAGTGATGATAATTTTTTGGCCTAGCACAGAAAATGCCAGTTTCATAACAACTGTACATGTTAACTTACTCGTTCCCTTTGGGGTATTTCTATGTCTTACCAGCTCAAATAGCTCTGCTAGTTATAAACTAGTACATAACATCTAACAGATGTACAAGTTCACATAAGAAGGAATAAAAAATGCATGAAACCCATCACTTCTTCACAACTACTCTGCTTAAACGTAGGATACACAGTCCACTTGTGCTTCCTTGACCGCAAATGCTTTCTTACTCTGTGAGATCCCTGAATCCCAGTCTACTCTTTGTTCTTTCATATTTGAAATAGCTGTTAGGCTTTTATGAATGCCCCATCATTCTTTTTTAATTGTCTCATGAGACCCACTATTCTGAACAAGCATAACTAAATTTCTTCAAAAGCTCTGAGGTGGATTTGCTGGGAAGACTGAGCTGAGTACCTTCCTAGTTACACAATAGCATAGGAGCTGTGACCCTAAGCAATCCTTTCCTCCCCTTATCTACACGCTTGCTGCATTCATCTCTGAACTCTTTGATTTTTCATTTAATTAGCACATTAACCTGTACTGAAACAGTTTTGAGCTCCTGGTTCTTCTCCTTCTTCTTGGTGCCTTTGTGCCTTTGGGCAGAGAAAGATGTATGAACCTGATAATTTTTTCTCCCACCTCCTGTTTGTTGTGTCCGCTCTCCAGGGAAAAAAATGGGTTTCATGTGCATTTAAGACATGTCTATGTCATACAGTGCAGTCCTGCAAAGAGGTGGCCTGAGCAAGCTGCACGTGAACAAGTTCAGGTGCTGGGAGCACAGACACCATAGCACAGAGCTCTTTGCAGGATAAATCAACCTGCAGTTTTATCTGAGGATAAATTTGTCCTCAGAATTAGAGTAAAATTATCTCTCTGGAGCTCCACGTGAATGGGGCTTTATTGTTTCAACCGTCCAGCTAGCTTGCTTAAGGTCAAGGCAGACTGTTTATATGGCAGTGGCATCATGATCTGCTAGCTCTAATTTGGCTCAGCAGTGGAGAAGACAGGCTGCTTCTTCACTCAAGTGAGTTTCTCCCTCCAACTATTACACAGACCATATACTCTTTATGCTTTATGGCACTGAATTTATTCTTGTGTTCAGCAACAGTGTATCTTCTGAAAGAGAGAAGAAAATGGTTCTAGACCAATTATTAGCCCATGCTTGCTGGAGAGTAAATGAGAAATACATTCCTGTCACTTCAGGAAACATCCCAATGCTCTCTTGAGCATCCATTACCTTTGCCATCATCAAGTTCAACTGCATCTCAGTAAAGGATTGCAAATGCCTTATCTTTAACAGGGCTGTGGATCTTGCTGGTTTAATGGCACCAATGGGACTGAGACAGCCTGGTATTTCCCCTGAGTTCTTTGATATAGATCCTGCCTATGGCTTTTGGGCTGGCACATTCTCCTACACCAAGAGGAGCAGTAAACAAGCTGGTAACTCTGTCCTCTGTGTTCTCAGATGTGAAGTTATATTGCATCTGTACTTTCTTCTTCATTTTGTTTTTTAATAATCTATTGAGTTTGTTTGTTCAAGTTAATGAAAATGGTATGCTATTGTTATGTAGTTATGCCAAAACACTTCACCAGAAATTTCATAAATGTTTTCTGGTGTGTTGCCCAGTTTCATGTGGTTTCACTTTTCCCCTTCACATAGAGGAAGATCACATGGAAGATAAAGATCCTATGGTTAACACAACTAGAAAAAGCCCTCAGAGGATTCCCTTAAACAGCAAAAAAGGAGTTAATGAAAAATCAAGGACAAATGAATTATTGTCTGGCTGGCCAGCAGAAAACCTTTAAGGTCTAGATCGCAGCTTTTACTTACAATGGTAAGCATTTATTCTCAGCAGGAGTCCAGCCAGTTTTTGAGGGGACTGTTTGTGTGAGAAAGCACACATCACCGCAGGGAAAGGTCTCACCATCTAACACAGTTTCACAAGGTTTCAGAATTATCTTTTCCTGGTAGTAGCGTGCCTCTTGGGCTAAGCAATTTCCATACAACTCAAAGGAGATGGTCTCTGCCTCCAGGAATTCACATCTGAAGGTCAAAAAACCCAAAGGGAATCAACAAAAGGGTTTTGTGCAAATCAGCAGGATGCACTATAAGCAACATTGCATTAGCTTGTCTTTTAGGATGTCTCAGACTTGTTCTGTTAGTCAAAGAAGCTATTTTCCCAGAACACTTGATTATCTGTACAAAAACACTAATTTGGAGATGGCACCTGAAAAGTTCTGTTGCTGTAAGAAAACAAACTGTGAGAAACTGTAGTTTGTGTTTATACATAGTGTGAAATTTGAGACCAATAGAATTGCAAGGAAGGCTATGTATCCAAGGGTAGAATTCATCCCACTGATTGTAAAGATATCTACTAATTTAAATTTAAAGGCTGAATTTTGATATCAGCCTTATATCCCATCTTTGTGACTTAGTGGTATACATCTGTTGAAGTTCAGGGCTGTGGAACTTTCTGGATGAAGCAGTAAAATATTCCTCATTTCTGATTTCTCTGCTGTTCATGTTACAGTTAATGGAAAGCTCTCTTTGACTTTATTCAGGTGGGATCAAGCTCTCAAACATAATTTAAGACCTCAGCCAGTTCCCATTGCAGCAACTAGGCCCAACAGCTAGCAGCTAGAATTGCACATGCAGATTGCCAAATGGAAGGAAAACAGGCTGAAGGAAGCATAAATATAAGGGGTACTGAACATAAATTTATTGGAAATGAATACTGAATCTGAATGAAACCTAAACTGCTTCCAAATCAGTTTCAAAGAACTGATACAGGAGAAAAAGGCCTTCTTAGCCAGCATTATGTCCCTTACCTTAGATAAACTAACCTATTAATAATGTATAGTAGAGTCACATTTTTTTCTCTGATACTTCTGCCAAACATCTATATGTGCAAGTGAATTCACAGAGTCTGGATTGCTTTCAGAGGCAGAGATGTAGATGTCTAAGCTCTCAGGACAGAGTAATCCGATAGTCCATTTGTATGCTGTTTGCAGGTGTTGGCATCCAGTTTGTAGCCATATACTTTTTGTTTCTGTAGTTCCATATATACCAACGCAAATTTCCCAAAGATCAGCCATAGCTGTGTGGAGTCAGATGATGAGTCACATCTGCCTTGATGAGCCATGTGATGGGGGTGGGCCTCCAAGTGCCAGCCATGGCAGCTGGCACGAGTGCCAACCATGCCAACCTACGAGTGCAATTTCTGAATATGGGGTCCAGGTTACAAGGTTGGATCACAGCCTTTCCCCTGCTCCAGGACACCTTGGGCCTGATCAGCTAGGCAGATTTAAGATCAAGCACATAAGCTGCATTTTGCATTTAGTTAAAGCAAAATTAAGCAAAAATAGCAGGAAAGGAAATGAAGAGCCTCATGTGACGGCAAGTGGACCATGATCCCGGTCTAGCATTACTAGGTGGTGGAGAGGTGTCCCATGCTAACTCTCATTCCTACCCTCCCCGGAGCTCCCATACTCCTCTCACCCCAAATTTTTCTGCTTGCCTTTTCAACCCTGACCCTCCAGCCCTTTTTCTTCTGCAGGTCTCCAGACTCCTCCTTGCTCCAAGTCCCTCTGCTTCTGCCTATCCCCAAATTCTCCTGCCCTGTACTCCCAGCCCTCCCTGTGCCTTTTCTCCCAGTGGCCACACTTGTCCCCCAGCTGCAGCTCTGCCCATTTTCAGGATGATGCTGATGACTTCCCACCCCGCCATGGGGAAGGTGCCATGGTGTTGCTTTCCCAATATGCAAGGTACCAGCTTCGCTGGGAGAGAGCACAAGGGAGGAGCCAGCTGTAAGAAAATTCAGTCCTTGGGGCTTGACCAACCCACTAACAAAGAGCAGTCATTCACCAAATTTACAATAAATATAAGAAACTTTTGAACATTTGGAGTTAGAAGAACCAGATATGGAGCTAAGAGAGTCCTTCAGGGGGTTGCAGAATAAATTCAGTTCTGTGAATTTCCTCTCACAGAGACACGCTACTTAAATGAACATGTGACCATCCTATCCTCTTTCTCCCACATTTTCACCCTCTTTCTCCACCACTATAGGTACAGCAACAAAACAGATTTACTTTTTTTGCTTTTGGAAAGCTGAGCTGCACATTAGTAACTTCCCTTTTGAAACCTAAATTGAAGAGTTATGTGCATTACCAGACCATATTGTGCTCTTATTTTTGAAGCTGAACTCCCCTTGGGTAGCAGTAGAGCTTAAAAAGCAGTGACAGGATATACAGCTGGACAGAGTATTTCCAGTGGAGTCACTTTCCATTGGACAGTGACATTTTGGTGGAATGTGTTGATTCTGTCAGAATTTGCACTGGGAGCCAATCTGGTAAGCAGGTGGGTGGCCAGAACCACAAAAACAATTAAAAAAAAATTCCATTACAAATTTTTTTTGTCTTTCTGACTTTTCTTTCCAATTTGAAAAAAATAAATAAATCTGTAAATGGTAAATTTTTCTGTGGGGCAGGAATTCCTGCAGCCATAACCAAAAAAGAAACTATTTGTTTATTTTCCCAATTGGCTCTTTCTTTCTGTTTCTTTGGCTTCTATCACTCAGCTACCCTTCCTACTCCCCCTTTTTTTTCCTTATACTCATTTTCCCCTTTTCACCTCTTCATTTCTCAGATGAATTGTTTTCTCACTCCTGGCTTTGCAATTTACCTCACAGCTGATCTTTTGCTGAGCGTGAACTCAGTAACATTGGAGGTGAACTTTCACACTCATGTCAATTCAGAGGATTAGGATAGACAGGTTTGCCTCTCTCTACTCAGTAAGCGAGGTTAATGTATAAACTTCCTCTCTCTCTGCTTTATATTCTGCTTGTTTTATTATCTTAACTTACTGCTGTGCTTTAAAACTCTGATCCATATCTAAACATAACCTCATGTGAACTGCCTGGCCACCACCACCATCACCACCACTTCACCCTAGCCCAGATCCCCTCTTAGAATAGCAGAATTGCTATTTGAAACAAGACTGTGAATTAAAAATTACTTCAGTGTTCTGTGCAGTACCTTCACTAATGTAGTTCTGCTATATGCACCTTTTTCTTTTCAGCCTGAGAAAAGTTTTAACTCCCTTATTAGTTTCACTAGCAGTAGCACAGGTTGTTTTAATATTCTGTGCTGCCTGTAACATATTGCAGATGTACCTGTGTGAAATGGTCTCTTGTTATTGGAATGCAATAAAAAGAAAACAAGCTTCTCAAGAGGAAGGAGAGTAAAAGAAAAAAGTTAACCCAGTTTGGGCCTGAAATTCCCCAGATTTTTATACTAGCATTAACATTTTATAATACAGCTATTAAATTACCCATAGAAGTGCATTTGAAAGGGCTCTAGGCCAAATTCCATAATCTTGACTTTACTCAGTCCCTGTATCTGTTGCTGAAGCAATAATAGAGCTTGCCTGACTAAGGCTGAAGAATAACATTTTCAAAAGCACCGAAGTGATTCTAGGAACTCTTCCCTGAAGTTTTGAAGCCTAAGGATTTGCTTGTGCTGTGCCACAGAGAATGATAAGGAGATGCAGCAGGCACCATGCTTGTCCCAGCAGCAGCAGGAGTGTGGCCATCCTGACCACGCTGTACCCCAGCTGGGGGCAGAGCTTGTTCACTCAGCTGACACAGCTGTAGTGCTGTGGAGAGCAGAGCTGGTATTCGCACACATTTCTGCATCAGCCTGAGAGTTTTGTTACCTGTGCACTGTGTTTCCTTGCTTAGTGTAGATCTATCCTGAGTCAATTTTAAAATGGGGCTTCAGCTCCTAAGTTAACTGGACGCTTCTGCAAAATTTCCTTGGAAATCATGAGGACCAAATGCTTTCCCCTGGAGAAAAGCCCTCAATTGGTGTAGATCTGATATGCAATGCCTCTCCTCATTAAATATGCATTGTATTAGGATAGTTCAAATAGGGCAAGATAAATCCACTTTGTTGGTTGTCCCTAAAAAGGAAGGGCCAAGTGGTCCAACAGAATATTATCCATGCTGTTCTAAAGTACGTTAGATGCAGTAAAAACTGGCAACACGATCAGATGATGTGTCTGTGCATTTGCTCTGTGCGCCCATTGCCATCTCTGAAAGAGACTTCATCCAACTGAGCTGTTGGCAATGTCTGAGCAGGCAGATAGACTCATTCTCAAATTCTGTAAGTGCCTTCAAAAGGCTGGCATGCATGTGTAGAGGTCTCTAGCTTGCTTGTAACATGTGGCCACTACAAGCAGGTTAATTTGTTTTAATTCAGAAGGTCCTTTTCTCCATCACAAGAGCACAGGACAGTGCCAGTCCATTTGTCATGGCAAGCAGGTTAAAATGTTTGCAAGCTGCATTATTTCACACCAAATGACTCCAAGTTCTGCAACAGTTTCTGGCAAACACTGATTTTCCCTCAGTGTTCCTTATTTTAAAGTTTGGTGTGTGCAGCTGAGCTCTTCCAGTTTAAATGCTTTATCACCCATTGACTGTGGAGTTATAAACAGGAATGGTTTCTCACCATTAGAACATCAAATATAGTCTGAACGGACTTAGTGTACTAAAATGTAAGGTTCGAATACTAATGTGTGGTTGTTGGTCCCATGCAAAAACAGAATTCACTAAAAAACATGTCCAGATCAGCATAGCCAGGTTTCTGACTTTTGTTTGTATAAATCCATGAGTTTGGTGATCTAAACCTAGGGAAAAAAAACTATGTTTGGCTGTTTGCGCCTTGAGAGATGAACAGTAAGAAAGAAATTGGCTTACGGTAGAGAAGAAAAAAGCCAGTATGCAGCAGTTATTTGTAATGGTATAGCTCAGCAAAGCTCTGTTTCCTTCAAAGAAGCTGCCCTACTTTATGCCAGTTGAAGACCCTACTTGCTGTAATTTATCATTACTGTCAGCAACCCCTGTAATTTTAATCTTACAGCATCTATTAAGATCAATGTGTTATGGACAGCTTCTCTTCTGGGCCATAGGGAATCACAAGCCTTCTGGTAATCTTGGATAATCCCTGAAGCTATGAGTCACTAGAAACAGAGGCCCTTCATGCATCGTTTGAACCCCTAATTATCCAGCACGTGTGGGTGAAAAGTGAGAGGCAACAGCAGGGCCAGCAGCAGACAGAAAACACTGGATGAACGATTTTGAAGCGAACCTTCTGTTAATATAAATGACCTTCTTTCCTTCCTAATAATGCACCTGTTAGCAAATATATTCCTGGAGAGCTGCTCATGCATCTGCTTACAACTTTGCAGAGGAAGTAGCTAATTGACATTAGGGGACTTAGAGGTGTTTCCTGACTATAACTGTGCAGTATTTAACACTGCTTTATGGAGCACAATGCTCAAAACACTGCCAAAACTCCAGAGACCTGCTAAAAATGTGGAAGAAGCAAAAGGCTTCCACGTCCAGAGTGGTGACCTAGAATTTAATCTGTTTCCAGGTAGAATTAATAGCACTCTGGCATGGAGCCCAGTTCTTTCCTCCACACAGAATGAGTCCTGATGAGAGCTTTTTTCCTCTCTGAGAGACTAATCGCATCTCTTTTCAAAGAGACGGGATTCTCTTGATCATCTTCTGTTCCTCAGGGTCACGAAATCTGAGCTACTGAAGAGAAAACTGAGAAACTGTAAGAACGTTTTAGAAGCAGGGAGTGGGCAGCAGCAACAGGTCCCACTTTGTGCCAGGCTCAATACATGCTGCGCACAAGGAAGGAGGCATTCAGCCCCTCAGTTGTGAACTGCTTTGAAATTTCTTGTGTGTCCCTAGTTGCGTACGCTACTAGGGCAGGGGCCATGCTCTGATCTGCAGCCTCCTGAAAGTACAAATGAGCAGAGGGTGGTATTAAGAATCCAAGGACTTCTCTGAGCATTACATTACACAGCTCAGTAAAAAGAAAACATGTATAGCCAAATTTCCTGAAGAAACAGGGTTTATAAGATTGGTCAGTCTGCATTGTTTGTTCCCTGTCTTTTGAACATATTTGGTGATTTCAGTGAAATGTGGTGGGAGTTACAAAGATATCTTGGTCATACATATTCTGGAGAATTTACCAGAAGAAGAGAAAAAGAGAAATTTATCATTGCCCCAAGTATGTGAAAAGCTGCAGTACAACTCAAGTCATCTTAGACACAGATGTCAACTGATCATGAGACACAGTCAAAACGAGGCTCCTCAGATCCTCTTCTAATTTAAATACTGCTTCTGTTGTGTTTCCTGTGAGCCACGTCAGAGACTGACAGAACTGAAGGAATTTCTCACAGGACATGTAGGCACTGTGATATTAGTATTGGATAGGGCCTTTTTCAATCATTCCTCTAACTTCTGGACATTGCTTAAGACTAAGCTGGACATTTATGTTTTGAGGATGGGATTTTAGGGAGAAATAGGCTGATCAAAGTTCAGCCTGCAAGAAGGTAGATAGCTCTAACACTCTGTACTCATATGCTGTGGAACTGTGGTTGGTTTTAAGACATCTGTAAATCAGGCCTGTCTATTTGGTGTCTCAGATTAGCTGGAATTATTTGGGCAATTGCAGAAGCATTGCCTCTTTGGACCTTAAGCTCACTGGCATGGGTAATGGGAACGGATAGTCACGGAATATGTGTCTGAGGGAAAGGTGGGACTCAGGAACTACTCTGTCTCTCAAAGGCACGTTAAAATTTACCCCAATGGCTGCACACCAAAGTTGGATGGTGAAAATCTTGTGGCTGTGATCTTGTTACAGAAATTACTGCAACAGAGTACTCTTGAGCAACAATCTGTTATATTTCTCAGAATACTTGTCACTATAGCTTGGATTTTTGCTCTTTTTTTCTTTTAGGTTAGCTTGCCTAATCTTTTCTTCTCTCTCTCTCTCTCTCTTTGTTTTCAGGAAATTCATTTGCAAGTAACTTCAAAATGGAAAATATTTTTAAAACTATAAACAATTTCTTTTGTTTTCTTGTCAGGGTATGTTAGCTGGCACTGGTCTAAAGAAGAACTCTTGCCACCAATTTGTTTTGGTTTTCTCCTTTGGTTTATTTTCTAGTTATACAGGCCGGATGGGTGGAGATCAATATCATTGTGATCCCTGTTACATCCGCCATCCCACAAATTTGTTTGCTTTCCAGAAATGATTGGTGTTGATTTCAGCAGTTCTATCGGTTATTGCATTGTGCCATTCAGTGCTTCTCTTGCCAAAAAACACCTACTTTATCCATACACAGGAAGAAGGAGATTACTTATCCACAGTTTGTGTGTGCATCCAGAAAGCTCTAACATCTCTCAATGCTGTGAGACAGCCTCTCTCTTCTCTGCTGTGCATAAGTTTTCTTTTAACTAAACAGCTCCAACTTCTTTCTCACCTGCCAGTATGACACTCTCTGTGCAGAAGAGGCAGTCAAAATTCCACTTTTCTCAGTAAAAAAAACCCAACCCCAAACCCTAAATCCTTTGTTATATTAATGACTTTAGGAGCAGCACTGGGTTAACTGGAATCAGCAGCAATGTTGCCATACACTTTGCTAGGTCTATGGTTTCATTCAGTAATATTATGCAGGAGTGTATATCTCCAAATAATTTTCTCATTTGAGAATTTTTCAGCTTCTACTTTCATACATATAGTCAGGCTGGGAAGTAGACGTTTCCCCATTACTTAAAATTTTGCTTGTCTGGATGTCATACTCTTAGATCAAGACAGCATCAGTCTTGCCACAGGATGATTTTGCACCTATGTCCCCTTTGTGAAGCCCCAGGAGATGCAGACACTGGCACCAAAGAAAAATAGGTAACAGAGGAAATTAAGACACTTTATGCATCCTGCAGCCAAGAAACCAGACCAGCTGCCTTGATCTCTGTCAGATGGGAAGAGGCATAATGAAAAAAAAAGCCTCAGTCATCTTTCTTTGCTCTTTCTACTACTAGGCTCTTAAGAATAGCTAAACAAAACACTTTTGGGGATATTTAAACTATTCTGGTTTTCCTTGACTAATTTTTCCCCAATTCTCTTGAGAAAAAGTATGCAGTAGGTCAGGACAGGGAGTGAAAGATGCATACAGTGGGAATCTGCATTTTGACAGTGACAACGCTCAAGACTAAGACAGTTAGTGGCCAGCCCACGGAAGAGTCTGGGCCAAATCTAATGTTAATTTAAATAATATAACAGTGCCAGGGAGGTAAGAATCAGAAAATTTTCTATTATCCACTCATTCTGATAAATTAGTAGGTTGCTTTGAGCAAGTAAGCAGAACAAGATCACAATACCACTGAGTATCAAATCTTGGCCCACCAAGGGA
>NW_020448141.1:812233-871212 GCF_003343035.1 Apteryx rowi
TCCACTCATTCTGATAAATTAGTAGGTTGCTTTGAGCAAGTAAGCAGAACAAGATCACAATACCACTGAGTATCAAATCTTGGCCCACCAAGGGAACAGTTGCACCTTTGCTGAATTGCTGCAGAAAATGTATCCTGCCATAACGTTTATGTTGGGATATTCCTCTTTGCTTCACAGAAATGAAACTTAAAATTTCAGAGGCCTTTTTCTAGCTGTCTCAATATTAAATACCTAAAATCAAAGTTAGTTATTCTATTATCCGTGGGAATGGAGAGAAATTGGTACATCTAGAGGGCGAGTCACCTCATTCAAACACAGTTTAGGATAAGAGAATTCAATTGCTGTAACCAAATCTACTGAGAACAACCTTTTATTGTTTCTGTTGTGAAAAACATAGGTGGGGCTGGTATTGCAAGGTCCCACTCAGGCTGTGTACTGTACCTATCAGGAGAACATAATGTATTCTCATCTTTCCAGGTATTAGGTTTTGGAAAGAAAACTAATAAACAGTTTGTTTGATATAACTTTTAATAGAAATTTTGGTGTTGTCTGAAAGCCAGTGCCTACACCACTAAACAAAACAGGCCAGGGAGCGTTCTCTGGACTGAAGGCCACCTGGCATGACACTGATCACATCTGCAGAGCTGAACTCACCGTCATCTCAAAACAGAGGTGCCAGATGGCCTCATGGGAATGGTCCCTGGCTCATGCTGGGCTTGAGCATAGTCTGTGAGAATGCCAATAGGCACAAGTCAGAAGTCAGAAATGGCTAGCACACATGCAAGAGTGTGCTAGCCATTTAATCCCAGTCGTGGACCAGGGCTTGAGCTGTACTCTGGCTGTTTTTCAGTTACTAGTATAGAAATAGTCAAGAGGCTTTATCCTTAAAATATATTTTACATAGGGCTTTCATGATAAATATCTTCACCTCTCCTTCTCTAATGCTCTTACTGGTAAAAACAGTGTTTTTGTTAATAGGTGAAAGCGAGAGCAAAGGACCACAGGCCCAAATAGGACACTGCTCTGGCAGGGCCAGGTTATGGTTTCAGGCTGGGGGGGCTTCCTGCAGAGTTACTTATAATTTTGTAAGCTCTTTAAGACAGCTCTCCAACATCAAAAGTTAGACTGCCTATATGGTCTGTAAGTGAATCCTGACTGAAAGACTTTAGATTACTCCAGTTGTAGCAGATACAGTACCTGATACTACCTTGAAGTCTTGTATAGTTTTAGAGATATGGCAGCTCTCATACAGTAAGTGCTCTGAAAGCTTACAACAGTCCAGGAAGTGAGCAGTTGAATGGAACAAGCATTTATTTCTGCTGTCTTAGATATATGACACATAAAAGAAAAAAAAATAAGCTAAGCATTGAATAGACATCAGGATTTACAGTAGGAGTAGGAGATGCCAAGAATACTGTCCTGAATTCTATCTTTTTGATTAAGTTGTTCAAACTTCTAAAACCTAAGACAGGTCTGAGGTCTTCAGTTTTGAGGGGATAAGGAACTACAGTGAACAAAACTTCTTTCTGCAACATCGCTAAGGAACTACCTCTCTAGCTCTGAGATCCAAGCAGAATTGTACTCTGGGAATGATTCAGTCTCATGAGAATTGAAAAGGAGATGGATGGACACAGGAGAGGAACTAAAACCAGAAACTATAAATGATTTCCAAAGTGTCTAGAGCTAAAGTGAATTTCTTAAGCTTAGTGGAATGGTTTAGAAGATCCTGGCTCACTATTATACTCCTCTGGACAGAGCACTTCAGGAGGACAACTTGGGCTAACTCTAGCTTGGCCATGTTAGTTTTCCTAATCTCTTTGTCATCAGTTAACAGACAGGATTCTCTGAAGAGCAAAGTAGCATTAGCATTGAGTATATAGAGAGAATAGTCTCACTTGTCTAAACTCAGCTTTTGTGAATCTCTCCTCCTCCCTGTCCTAGGTATCCACTGATTTACATGCTGATGTACATGGAATAGAAAAGCCATTTTGTGACATTTAATCTTTGTCTTAAATCTCCAGCACGTGAAGTCCTGTGACTCTGTACAACTCCCACATTTAACTCAAAGCAATAAGCTGCTAATAATAAGGATGATTGTTAATGATGGGTGAATTCCTCATTTTACTTAGATGCGATGTTGCCACATACAACCCAATCTTTGACAACTGGAACACAAACACTTTTTCCTGTGTATACTTGGAAGAAATTAGTAAAAGTATTTGAAAGAAATCAGTAAAAGGAGTTTCTAACAATGCGCAGCTATGCACGCACAACCTTTAAGGCAAGGAGTTCTTGTAAGCTCTTATAAGCATCTGCACACTCTGAAAAAAGCCAGTACATAGATTCAAGTAGAATTTTTGCTCTTGGTTATATATTTTACTGTGAAGACAATGGGATTCAGATGTGCCATAAAAAAAACCAAACCCAAACCCAAACACATGTATTTCTTAGGTGGCATGAGATAAAGAGCTATATATAGCCCCTTAGATTCAAAGAGTCCCAGAATCAGACAGGAGATTTGTAGGCCCACGATGATGCTAATGTCTAAGAACTTTCTATGAGTAAGGAAACAGACAGTTTCTTTTATTCCTTGGCCGTATTGTTGCAATATCAGCACAGATGCCCCTTGTGATAAGGGTTTTTTATAATGTAAACAGTTATCCACTCTTCCAATCAGAAATACTGAGCCAGATTGTCTGGCACATTGCAGGCACTTTGTGCTGAGCCAGCTCCTATGTTGCTACCTGTTTTTCCAGGGTTGCAGGTGTGCAGCCAGAATGCTACTACACTCCCACTCATCTCGGCCAGCACACGGCACTGTGGAAGCTATTGCCAGCTGGCTTTTCTGAAGATAGGATCGGGCTTGGTGTTGAGTTGGCTTGAGACCTGGGAGCTGCAAGCAGCTCCTTCCTACCTAAACTCAGCAGAAATATGGAGAATATCATCTTCAAAGGCGGAAGGATTAAAAAAACCAAACAGAATGTGTAAGACCCTCTCCACTGGGTATTGCTAGTTTATTAGGTGGGTTCCTAAGCTGCTGCAGAAGGACAACTGTTCCACATGGATCCATAATAAGTGATGCAAAGCTCTTGTAGTTCTCAAATCTTGGTGTGTTCCCACTAGTCAACTGAGGAGTATTTCATTAAAACAACTGGCATATTAAAGTTGAAATTATATTTAGAAATTTAAAATTCTTTGCAGCTTGTTGTTCTTTCTCAAATACTTCTTTTTTTTTTTTTAATAGTCTCATTTGTGGGCTTTATAAACCCTGTAATTTCTGGCTTCCTAAATTTTTTTTGCACAAAATGTAATAAATTAATCAGAGACCTGAAAATCTATTAACTGCAGATCTTTGTAGTGCATTTCCTGATGCTCATACTTCCAAGGATCCCAGGGAAATCAGCTAATTGCAAGAAATCAAGAGCAATCAGAACAGATATAAAACAAACTGGCTAAAGCAACAGTAATTATGTACTGAGAACAAATTACTGAATATACTGAAGCAAACTGAATTCCTTTGTTTTGCAGAAAAAGTACACATAATTAAGATTAGGAACCAATTAGTGTCCTTTTGTGTGACAAGGAAAAATGTTGAGGTATAGGGCAGATGAAACAATTAAATTATGCAGGTGAATCAATCTGGGAGAAAGCAAATGTGAGTGATTAACTGAATTCCCTGATCTAACCTACTAGGTGAGTACAGCATGAGAGTTGTACATCAGTGTGTGCATAGTTAACAGCAAAAATGTCTGGTATTACTTAGATTTTACAAAAAGAGTGGCATTTTACACTTATGTGTACATATTATACCTGTGGTCTTTCAAGGAACTGTATAAACTCAGACTCTTTCCAAAGAATGGTTGCTTTGTCCGTATCAACATATAACTACTCTGTTAGTTCACTCCAGAAGGCTGCCCCAGTGAGGATCTCCCATGGGCATCTGCGCTTCAGATCTTGGTGATACCTTCAGAGCATCTCAGGTATGTTCAGCCTGGACCATGTTCTCCGTATGACACCCATCCCATGGCACTCACAGTACTCTGCAATGGCCTTTTTAGTGCTCTCCTGGCCTATTTAAAACATGTTGCCTGTATTACCTGCCAGCACTGCCCAGGAGCTAGAAGTTTGTCAAGAAAGGCCTTCCACACCCTTCCTCACAGCCTGTACGTACCTGGACGTGGTGAACCATGACGTATCCCTACAAGCAGCCCTCTACTGTTCATCGCATGTAGTCTTTCCTTAATGAGGCTCTGGTACGAGACTCTGCTGTGAGACAGGTGCTCCTGATGGCAGTGCATTTGGCCTCTTAAGGGCTGCATACTTCATGTGTGTTACCAAGTCCTTGAAAAGTCTCACTGATTCTCCTGGGCTCTGGTATGAATACCCATATTCAGGTCACTCTTAGGGAGAACTGCTAATGGTGGGGTCACCCAGACAGTGTAAGAGAGTGCATCTGAAGGTTAGGTATGGCTTATCTGAGTCAGAGGTTTTCCCTCCCAGCAACCCCATGGGGTGCTCTTTTTACTCAGTCCCTGGTGTGTTCTCCAAGACTAAGACTGAGGCCATCTAGGGCCTTGGAGTAACAGGAGCATGTGGACACAGTTCAATACCTTTAGAACAGCATAGCTTCTATTCTTTGTTTTTATATCTGTTTTCTTCTCTTTTTTTCCCTGAATGATGCTTTGGGAGTATACAACACTTCCCCAAACCTGCATCTGTATTGCTGAACATGTTAAGTGTTCTGCAGTTTTGAGCAATTATACCAGGACCAGATGTTCAACAAATACACTGGAGCCTGAGTTAGCACTTACAAGTTTTTTTTTCTGTAATGTGAATGCCTGTTGGCAATACAAAGTACAACCGACTTATACAGCATAGGCCATCAAAGTACAGTAAGATGGCAAATTTTTAACTGGTGATTGGTAGATGAAAGCTTTATTTTCTACTGCTGATGTTCAGATATCTCCAGTTGCCCCAGGATGGATTTCACTGAGGTACGGAAAGAGAAGGCAGTAACAAAGACAGAAGCTGTAGACTTGTAAAATGTATTGTTACCGTTTGTTTCTTTTTTTTTTTTTTCTGTCAATCTTACTGTGATTTTTATTTGATTTTCACTACTTCTTTCAGGAGTTGTTCAGTTCTTGATTGCTGAAAACTGACAAGTGGTTACTTTTATGATGCGTAGTCCACTTTGCAGTAAAATGTGAATATTTTTAATTGGCTTTCTTTGATAAGAAGATAGCTCTGTTAGAATCAGAAAGGTTCACCAAACTCTTCTTAGACTAGGGCTGATGAGATTATTGCTACTGCTCCAAGTCTCATACTGATTCTGCCTTATTGTAAGAGCTCGATTGCACATTGCTTCCACAGCAGCGTGGAGGTACTTAGATGGCCTGTGCAAGTTCATCTTCTCTAACCTTCAGCAAACATGATCAAGTCTGAGACTCTGATTCTGGTTTTAAACTGCATTATAATACTATTTTCAAATATGGGTTCATTCTTATGTGTCCTGGAAAACAGTCAAACACATGCTTCTATGCCTTCTTTTTGTTAGAAAACAACAGCGCCTGCAGCTCAGACATTACTTATGAACACCTATAATAAAAAAGGGAAACTATGTGAAGAAAAGGAAACCCTACACAAAAAGTAATCCCTTTATAGAGAAATGGAAGAGTGTGTATGATAATATTGCAGTTTTTCTTAACAAAGGGAATACACTAAGGCTGATACCAACATTTTATAGGAAGATAGTATCTGTAGGTTGAGGCAATACGACTGCCCTTTTCAAGCTGAGCTCAGAATGCAAACTGGACTATTGTGTTTGGTTATCTGTATGCCTGTAATTATTCTAACTCTCCACTGGATGTCAATACTGCTTAATACAAATGTTGGCTCAGAATTCATTGCTCAGAGCACAACAAGCCTTGCTTGTAGAGGTGATTATTATTAAAGTATGTATTTAGGTAAGGGATGTAGCTATAGCAGGTGATAACCTGACCCATTTGGAGGCAGGCAGAGGATAGGCATTAACAGCAAAGGTGCTTCTGTCTCCCTTCCCTGAAAAGTTAAGATTGCAATTGAGCAAAAAAAAAAAAAAAAAAAGTTAAAAGATTGCAATAGCTGATGTTGTGCATTGCTCTGCAAATATATCTACCCCAAACAGTTTGGCTGAATTGGGAACCTGGTGTCTAAAATTTCTACCAAATATAGGCCAGGTATTCTAGAAAAAAAGGTACCCTAAAAACATTATAAGGCTATCTTCTACTTTGTACAGCAAGGAGACTGACTTACACAACTCAAACACTTGAGACCTGGTGCACAAAAGAAAGACACACAGATTAAGCTTTCATTTTCAAAGTTGTTAAGACCACATGGCTAGTGTTAAGGCTAGAATTACTGATTGGTTTGGACAAGTCTTATTTAGGCTCTGAATTTCCAGGAGCTTCCAACCCTTTTGCTCCTACCCAGAAATGATCCTGTGGTAAGTATGGCTCTACTGTGGATCTGTATTCCTCTGCGGAGCAGAGGTACAGATGGTGTAGATACTGAAAGAAGAGCTGATAGTGGCAAGATTGCTGAAGCAGAAGAGGGGATGGCATGAAGATAAAGGAGAGAGAAGGAAGAAAAATTCCCTGTCCAGCAGATATAGAGATTTAGAAGATATGCTGTATTTCCTCTGAATTGCCAGTGAACTATCCCTTGTAAGAACTGAATTAAATGAGTAGCTCTGCGGTGCAAGTTCAGCATAGTTTAGTGATTCTCTGTGATCCTCCTGCTGCTTACAACACAGGTGAAAACATGATGCCCTTCAAAGAGAAGAAGCAAATGGTGCTGATGATCAAATCCAAGTTAGCAGAGTATAATTTTTAAATGAGCAAACTGAGAAAAAAAAAGCAGTCTTTTTCTTGGCAACTAACTCTGAAAGACAACTAGTTTAATATGGCACTTTTGGCAGAGTAGGGTTTTTTTAGTTTGTTTTTTTTCCCCACTACCATATGTAGCAAAGCAGCTGAAACAAAATGTAGAAAACAAAATGAACAGAATTGGTGTTTCAGTGATTGAGCTCCCAAAGCTGAGCTGATGCCAGTGGCACCCCGTGCTTCTGTGATTCCGCCTAACTATGCCTGTGGTATTTAACTTTCATAAGGATTTAATATTTGACACAGTGACAAGATTTTTTCCAAGCATGCATGGAGTGTTTTTACACTCTTTTTTGGCATATTTATTCAAAATGTACTAAATTTAAGATTGCTGTAATCACATACATACATTGGCTACTGGCCACAATGTTCTAGCTATTAATCATATCCCAGAATCCATGGCAGATGTAAAAATTAAGTTTTATTTATCAAACTTATTCATTGGAAATGGCAGCCCAAGAAATTTGCTCCTTAGGATTTTGACTTTTCTTACATACTTCTGGCAATGGGTTCAAGGTTTTAGAAAGGTGTAAATCATATTTTTTCTCAGTCCAGACAGTGTTGGCACAAAACTAAAATTATTTTTCCAGAAATGCAAACCCCTTTGTTTGTATGGCCTTTATTTTTCTGCCAAATTATACCACCAGTGCTATTTCTTTAGCCTAACGCTATTTTCCATTATAATCCCATCTTTCAAGAAACAGACCAAAGCATTCTACCCTTGCAGAAATTTCAGACCCACAGATATGACTACCTTTCAACTGAGCTGGGAAAATAGTCTCCAGTGACAGTTTTGGAGGACTGTGGTTACTTTTTCCATAAATAGCTAGATGAAAAGATGAAAATAACCTGATAGGGAAAAATAGATTCAGGAGGAAGATTGTTTCCGTTGTATGACCCACAAAAGCTCCAGCTCTGAAAAGCCTGGTATATGCATTTATTTATTAAAAATAGTGTCTATGAAAATAACTTGCAGGAGTACTGTTTAAGCAGAAAGGGCCCTAAATTATTGTGATGTTGTTTCTGTTATTTGCTAGCATGGGAAAGGCTCCTACAACCTGCACTTTCTTGAGTTTTCTATTAAAGGAACTAATTAGGCACAAGAGCACAGAAAAGAAAAAAAACCAACAAGTCTAGCATTATGGAGCAAAAATGCACCCACCATATGAGTGTACTGAGTGTTGCTGATTTGTTCCTATTTTGCTTGTAAATTGTTTTTGATTTACAAGCATTCCTTTTGTATACATATATATTAAAGTGTAAGAACTAAATTAATTCCAATTGTCTTCTGCTTGGACTGGATATATGTAAACCTTATAATGTTTGGACTTTATTATAACGCATTTGTATTCCAAATGCTGTCATAATATGTCTTATTGTACTCTGAACAATTATAAAGTGTTGCAGATCTATATAGCACATTATTATTCAAAAATCAGTTCCTTTCTTGAACAGCTTCTAAAATAGCTCAAATGAAGAACACAGCTGAATGACAGGATGCAAGAGAGTGCATGGACACCACTGGAGAGTGGGTTAGCATAAAAGGAACTCCTCTACTAACATGCAGCAGCATAAGCGTTTGGGCTTAGTTCATCCAGTCTGACCTGCCACTAAATTGGTGTTTGTGTGTTAGGAGAGTGGCTCTGCTGGTCTCTCCTTATAGAGAGTGGAGAGAGGGTGATTCAGGTGTTACATGAGCTAACTCAGTGCCTAATGTTAAAGAGGGTAAATACTTTATGTCTAGGGAACAGAAGACTGCCCCAAGTATGTTGGCTTAAAAAGGAAGTTTTCCAGTTTGCAGGAAATGCCCTTTAAAATATATATTGGTTTTAGTCTAATCCAGAACATTGTGGCTGGTGATCCCAGTGCTCCCCAAGTAGGCAGATATTCCTGCCACCAAAACTGGCATCTCTCCGCTCCCAGGCGAACACACTAAACCACCTGGTGTAGTCCTTTCCATGTACCTGGCAGAGCTGTTCTGCCCTGCGTCATGCACTTAAAGTAGCTTTATGGGGGGAGAGATGGGGCAAGGAGGGGGAGAAGTGAAAGGATGAAAGTGCTGCAGTCTGTGCTGCATGTCGGGTGAGAAGATGGCATCGTCTACCTGTCCCCTGCCATAGCTGTATTCAGTTGGGTGTATATAGCCCACCACATGTGTGAGGAGCGCAGCCTGCTTTCTGGCCAGGTGGCTGTATCGCTCACCTGCAGCAAGGGAGATGTTGGCTCCAGACTACCTGCTAGGAAGCATTTAATTTAGACAGAGTGGTGAAGTCCCACAGCTCAGGGGAGGTGCTGGGGAAGCTGATAACACCCTGTGCCATCATATCCTATGGCCTATGTGTGACTGCACTTCCCTAGGAAAGGGACACAAACGCTCTCAGGCAGAGGACAGGACGCAATCTGTTTTTTCCTTTCTACTGCGGAGGGTCCCAATATATGCACTGCTGGATGAAAGCATGGAGGTTCTCCCTGCAACATTAGGGGTCTAATCCTTCATTTGCCTGTTTTATTTTAAGTAAAGCAGAATTTTGGCATTTTTTCACTTTGGTGAGAAAAGCAAATAGAAAGAAAATCTAAACTCAGTTCAGTATGAACCAAATCTGTGTATAACTTGGCATCCAAACTGAAATATGGACTATCTGCAAAGCCCTAAAGGAGGCTGTCAGGTTGATTTGAGGTAGGCTGGTATAAATCCAACAGTTTCAATAGCCTACCTCAGGCATTAGTGTTAATATCTGTGCAGCTGTTATGAGGGGAAAGATAAGCAGTACCTACCAGGCTCTGTCTGCAGTTCAAAAAGTGGTGATAAAAATTAATGACCCATGGCGCTGCTCAACACACAAATTATTTATTTGTTCCTAAACAGTCCTCTCAAGTTTTGCTTTGTAAGTTTTTCTACATTCCTCCTGCTTCAATGTCATGTGGTTTGCCACATCGACATCGACATCGCCATGACATTGAACTTGTACTCAGAGGGGGTAAGATTTGTTTTCTGAAATGTCAGCATTTCCAGGTGTCAATTTTCTTCTCTTTTCAGAAGAAGAAGTGCCAGTGAAAGGCTGGCTCTCTCTTTCTGGCTCAACTGTGAATTAAGTTGAACCTTTCCTTAAAAAGGTTTGTGTTTCAGAACAGCTCATTAAAAAAACCCTACCCAAGCCCCCAGACAGGATAGTTTAATGGAAGCAAAAGCTCTAGGCTTAGGTTTGAAAGTTCTTCAAGAGCAGGAATGCAAAGGAACTAATGAACTCAAACTCCCATCCTGCCCCTTCTCCATGCCAGCATACTTTTTTCTCTTCCAACTTCTGATCACAAATTAGTAGTTTAGTAACTGACCCTGTAGTGTTTTGGACTATTATTCTATTTGGGTCTGCTTTCACCTAAATAACAACCATCTGGTTGTGTCTCAAATCAGATTCGTGTGATGGATTGTATATAATAACCAGTTCAAGGATTGTCAGGGAAAGGGTTAACACTTTTGCCCTGAGCAGGACTGCAGCTGCAAGCCGTAACTTAGCACAAAGATTGTCAGGGTAGAAGGGCTGGGTCAACTGTAAAGAATTAAGCAAATCCCCCTACTACAAGATGGGAGAAGAAGAAGAGTAGAATCAAGAAGTCTTTTTCTGTTCTTGCGTTTGGTTCATAGTGAAATAGATAACTGAGAACATTTGAGGCATGCCTGACCCTTAACCTCTACATAATTTTTCCTTGTGGAAGGCCTTGCTCCCTGATCTCACAGAGCCTGAGTAATTCATCTTCTCTTCCAGTAATGTCCAAGGTTTGCAGAAGGTGCGTGAAAAAGATACCTTGGGAACCTGCAGTCTTGTTTGCTGCTTTCCTAGAAATCTGTATTCCCTCAATCTAATGTTATGTTGCTAAAGGAAAGGTGGAAGGTTGACTCTATGCTGAAGTGTTCACTGCACAAATCCTTCTTCAAGGACAAGATTAAATTAAAGTAGCATAAAGGTGTCTTGTTTTCTCACAAACGTTAAAATGCTACTTTGGTGCAAACAGCATTTCCAAAATGCAGAGTTTCCTGAAAAGTTTCTCACAGAGATGTACGGAGATAGCAAATCTTCCTGCTACAGTAAGTCATAGGGCAGCTGGAAACCAAAGGATGTCTCACAGCATGTTAGAGATGGGAAAAGAAAATAACAAGGGCTCGTTGACTTTGCTTATCAGAAGGCTGTTTTGTGGAGAGGAGGAATGTGAAATGCTGGCGCATGTTGCAGAAAGGAGGGTTCTACCAAGAAACGTTTCTGAGGGCTGCTCTTACAGCTGGCGACTGTGGTGAGGATGTATTCTGGACTCCTCGTGATGTGTGGGGAAGGCCACATTCTGTTTTCTTGCTTTTTTCTGAAAGATTTCTTGGATTCTCTGAGTTTGTAGGGGTGCCAAAGAGTTATTGAACTTTGTACTTTGTTCTTCTTTAGCTGTGGGTTGGAAAACAAGCTTTCTTTGTGTGTCTGTGGGAATGTACTGTATGTATATATACATACAATAATTTATGTATATATAAAAATATATATACGTATGCGTGTGTGTGTGTCTTTAAGAAGCCACATGCTTATCTTTGTAACCATAAATAGTCCTATTGAAATCAAGATTACTTCCAGTAAAAGAAGATGTGTAAGGTAAATTTTGACAATTCAGAATACAGGTTGGCTTTTTCGGTTCTGAGCCCAAATCCAGCCACCTGTATGTTGGAAGACTGCTGTGTCTCTGGTGTCTTTGGAGAAACTGCCTACAAGAGTAGCAGCCCACCTGAACCTTCACTCCTGCTTTTCCTGACCTGTGTGAGTTGACACTTTATGAGCTTACTTGTTTTCTCCATAACTGTTGCTGCACTGCATATCTCTGAAGCTGCTGTCTATCTGCAAGATTTAAAACAAGACCTTTGCCTGTATATGCTGTTGACAATGAAAAAGGCAGTTTTGTTCTGGCTTTTTATTTTTTTGTGGGGTAAGACTATATTTGATATATGAAAACATTTTTCAAAATGATTAGATGAATCCCTCCATAATTTGATTTGTTGAGTGGGAGGAGGGGAATTGCTGGAAAAAAATGTGTTGTAGAATGTTTTTCAATAAAACTGCAACAACTAAGACTGCAGACCAACAAACACACATGTGCTTAGCTTTGAGTCTGAGTTAGACCCATGGGGCCTATATTTGTATTTGATTAATGACAATTATTTGAAGAAAGATGGACTGGGTGGAATCAACTGGAAAAAATATGTAGCTATAAAAATGTATGCTTACTGTAACCTATTTTTATACTGTTTCAGTTCTGTTATATTCTTTTATCTTGCATATTTGGCACACAGTTGTAGGTTTCTAACATAAGGAAAAGGTTGCACTGTCAAATTCTGTTTAGCTTTAATCAGAAGTGTATAACTAAGTCCCCAGTTGCTAATGTGAACCCAAGCAAAACCCTATCAACACTAGGGAATCCGGTTGCAGAATTGGGACTTAAATTTGAATGAGTTCCAGTGGTTCATCTCCCTTCCTTGCTTTGGTAGCTCCGGTGAGTTCAGTAGCTCTGCTTGCCTGGTTACAAGGCTGAGCTTACAATATTATTGCATGATTGCTCAGTTAACAATTTGCTGTAACCCTCACACATGTTTTATCTTGTCCGTACACAAACTTAGCTGTTTGCCACTAGGTGTTTGGGAGCAAAGTTAGGCAGAGCCAGCATCCTTCTGACAAGAACTTGTCACAGGAAACTCAAAATACTGCAAGATGTATTTTAATATAATGAAAAGTGGTAAAGTCCTGGGACAGGTCCTACTCTGCCAGGATTATCAGACCACAGCCAAGCTCCTAGGCTCCGGGTACACAGGCTGTGGGTGAGCGTCCAGCTTGCAGGTGAAACTGCCTGCATGGGTTGCTGTCTTGATCTGCAGAGTAGCCCTGAGAGAGCCAGCAGCCTGGGTGCCCCTGGTCCAGCCTGGTACCTCTGTTAATGCCATCTGCACTTACAGAAGAGACCAGTTTTGGGGACTTGTCAGGATGGCAGGGAGAGGCTCCTAACTACTCATTTCCTACTGGAGAGGGGCCCTTGTTCCTGCCACCCAGCACTTTATTTTTTGTGTGGCAGACAGAAAGAGGAGGAACAGCACCAAGACTTAGCCTGGGACCTGCTCGGTCTGAGCTCAGATTTGCAGCTTGCAAAAACACATTGCTTCGAGAGCACAGCTTAGGTGAGGAGAGGAGGACGTCCACCTCTGAGCTATCCATGCTCAGCTCCCTTTGTAGTGAGTGGTGAGAAACTGGCCGTGATTCATCTCTGCCTTAAAGTAGAGGTAGGATTCTGCTTCAGACTGACACCTGAATTCAGGGATCTACGTGTAGGTTGCTACTTGTAAGCCAGGTTTTCAAGTGTCCAATATAGTTAGTGAAGATATAGTCTATACAGTCAAGGGAGACCAGTGAGCAGTTCAGCCCACTACAGATTGTCTATTGTAGGGTGAACTGAATTTTTCTCTGGTGTCCATTGACTGTATGGCTCCATGACTATACTAGAAGCTTAGACATCTTGCTTATATTTAGGTACCTACTTCTGATATGTTTTCTTGAACTCTATCCTACCTTAGGTGTCTACATTTGGTCAGAAAAATCAAGTCCTGTAAGAGCCTATTTCTCTTCACTGTCTTCAAAGGTAGCCAGCAGGTGGCTGCTGGGCTACACAAATTGTAAAGCACCTTCCCTGCTCTGGAAGGAGAAACAGAACAGTGACGGCTCCCTGGGAAAGACCTTGCTGGGGGTGACAGTGTCCGGCTGTGTTAGGGTGTGAGGAGTAGCAATTTTTTCTGGCTCAGCCTTCTAATTCTTACTGAACTGACATCCCCAGAGGACACTTCAAATGATGCTAGAGAGTATATTTTGTTAAGTGTGTGATTTTTTTTTTCCTTATGAAAAATGAAAGGCCAGATTAGTTTAGTTCATTATAAAATCTCTTCTAGAGTTAGATCTCTAACTCACTCAAGAATTCAAAGAGAAATGTAGACAGGCTTGAGATGTTTAAAGCCAGAATTGCAGTTTCATTTTTCCTGATTTCAAAGGTACATACTTTTTTGTCATTTGTGAGAAGGGAAGTTCTGATTCTGTATGTGTTAAGCTGTGGCACAGCACTTGAGACAGCCAAACAAGCCCAGATGCCAAGGTAACGCCTAACCCTGTTGCATGATAAATAGCTGATTCTGATACAAATTGCTTTCTGCAATGGTTTGCAGGAGATGGTTTAAGACCATGAATGCTGCGCAAAGGGAGGGTTTGCCCTCAGCACAGGGAGGACATGCCTGCTCATTAACTTTCAGTGTAGTGAAGGTCTATCTAACAAATGCAAATTTTCAGGACTGAAGATGGCCCTCTCTTTAGTATTTCCTAGATTAAACACTCTGGGTAGATGGCCATTTTACCTTGTGAAATCTGCTCTGAGGAATGTAACTGTCTCCAGGTCTTCTGTAAGGACATTATCACCTTACTGCATTTCAGAGACAGGACACAGAAAGGTCAAGTGAGATAATAAATGTGCTGGCACCCAAGTTCCTTTCTGAAGCTGGCACTTAGCTCTGCCTCTGTTGCAAACCATTCATGGTGGATAACGTGTCTTCTCTGAACTGCTGGGTGTTGTTGTATGTTGTTTAAACAGCTGCAAAGCTTCACTCCTGAGGGACCTGCAGGCTTGCCCTGGCTGAAGTCTTGTATACACAAACATAGTTTTGTACACTGCTTTGGAATACATCTGGATAAAAGGTGCTATATAAACAGAAGGTCATCATTGCTGTACAGTGAGAATTACAAGTCTAAGTCCCATTAGCACTATGGTTGCAATAGATTTTACCTTTTCTGTAGTACTGCCTAAATGGAAACCACTGAGACTGAGACAAAACATCTACCGCAGATTTAGACATTTAGACTGCCCTGTTCTGTCCAAATTTTTGGATTCTGCAAAGGCATCTATCCATATTTGGCTCTAGATCTTGAATAAATAACTGATTTCAAGGGTCCAGAGCTGTTGCAGGCACTGAGTATAATCAAAGCATACTCCTTGCAAAATGGCTTTAAGTAATAGCAAAAACTAACTTCAGTCCCTGATGTTCTCCTGACTCGGAACTGACTCAGAGAGGAGGTCCAACCTCTGTCACAGTGGGTAAGGCCCGGTGGCAAACACAAGTTAGCAAAAATGACGCTGCACCTATCTCTAGTGCAGTAAGGTCTGGTACAGGGGTTCTCAAAGTTTAGGACATTAGGCTGTCAGTCACATAAAAAAATTATACTGCAACTCAATACTTTGAATTCAGCAGATGTAACACTAGATGCAAAAAACTATCCTTTCAGTTAAAAGACTTTGCAGGCTACTCTTTGGGACTTTAGGTCAACAACTCCCAGTATCTCCCTTCTGGTCCCATTGTGGAACCACTCCTGCTGCAGGAGTACAGGGCATTACTGCTACTATTTAAGTCACACACCAAGTGAGAGTTTTGACTTCCCAAAACCTGTTACTCTGTGCTGTAATCACATGCAAATGTCCTGCAAAAACTATTTGACAAACTGTTGGGAAGGCACAGGCACCATGGGAAAGTCATTTAGTAGAACTTGCTGTGTTTGACATGTCAGGGGGATTATTAAAGTGCACTAGAGAGTGAGAGAGATTTCAGATTTTGTTTTCTAGCAAAATGTGTTTTGCATCTCTTTAAAGACTCTAAAGTAAATAAATTGAATAGTGCAGGAATAGCCTAATACAGTTATTATGCCAGTTTATTTAGAAATTTTCTTGTATTTAACAATGTATTCCAGAGCCAAGCAGGGAAGTCTATTCTAGCAGTGTGTCATGCATTTATAATTTTAACATAGAAACTACTAAAGCAAAAGTACCAAGTGTATATGTAGTAATGGAAAATTACATTCCACATGCATTATCGAGAGAAAATACTATTTGGTCCTATTCAGGTCAAATTTCTGCAGTTTGCTACGATGACAAACTATAGAAAATCAAAGTTTTGGCTTCCAGATGTCATCTCATCATTTAGCAGCTATTGGACTTGTGAGTCTCTGCTTTCTCAGGAGAATCTGTGCTGGAGCAAGAATTTGAGCCCCAGACTTTCCTCATCTTAGGTGACTATTCTGACAGCTCCATTTTTAGCTATTCTGTGGTGGGTCCCTCTGTAGTTTTGAGCAGAAATTCCATCCTTGAGCAGAGAACTCTTTCCCAATCAATGTTTCATTGAAACTGGCACAGCCTGTGAAAAGCTTTAGTTTCAGTGAGTCAGCATTTTCCAGCAAAAATCCATTTTGTCAGAAAATTGCATACTAGCTTTCACTCTGTGGTAGCTGCATACATCCCTTGTAAAGCAAAACCCCAGCTGACAAGGAAGTTCTAGCTGACATAGATGAAGATGGACAGGCAATATACCTGGTCTTTTGCATTCCCTCTTACGGATGCAACTTGCTGAGCATTTCTGGCTCTCCTCTGCTTTCTCGTCCAGCAGCCTGCTCCCTGGTTCATATGGATGTGATTGAGAACAGAAACCTCCAACCATATGGATGACTAGTTAGACACACAACGTATGAGGGTGCACTGAGAGGAATAAAAGAAGAAAGAATCCTGGATGACAATTACATGTAAACTTAATATGAGATGTATGCTGCTGTTAAAGAAATGTTTTCTATATGGTAATTAAGGTCATAGGTGGGATCAGGGTCTTGTCAATCTTTAACACATAGCTTCTGTTGTCCTCCAGGGTATTTATTCCATTTTTGAGCTTTTTGGTAAAAAAAATATATATAAATTTATAAATGTATATATTTATTTGTCAATACAACTGGGAAGAAAACTGAATGCAAAGAATTGATTAAAAGGACAACTGTTTGTGACCAACAGAGTCAGTTTAAAAGTTGAACGTATACAGGTTAGGAAAGGCATTTATGGAAGGAAAGGTGTGGAGAAATATTTTAACCTGTGAATAATGAAGTAGTGGTATCTGAGAGAAAAGGTAACTACTCACGCAGATTGTGAGTGGGAATAATAAGGCGAAAGCTGAAAACTACAGAAGAGAAAAATTCACATCACAAAATATTATCAGAAGCATGACAGAATTGAACAACTTGCTTCATACATGCAAAAAGCATGCAAAATGAAAATAGATAAAATCTAAGAAGCCTAGGTCTGTTTTTGTTGAAGATGATGACAAAGTCCTCAGCAGTTTCAGTAGGATCTGGTTTGTGCTGTCCCAAAGGGTTCACCATAGATCAGGTTTGGGAGGGAGGTAAAGAGTCCCCTGGCAGTGGGACTGAAGGAGCAGGATTACAGGAGATGGAGCTCACTGCCCAGTGCTTTACTGGGCAAGGCCTGCCTGGCAGGAAGGTGGTGCTGCATAATCCTCCCTCTTCCTCCTCTCCCCTATCACTACAAGGGAGTATGCATGAGGATTTAACACCAAAAAACTGCTGCAATCTAACCATCCATTTCCTTACTTAATGCATGTTCATGCACAACCCAGACATTGGGTTGAATTAGGCCACAATGCAGAAGCCAGCTGTGCCTTATTGTGAGTGATGTGAAACAAGAGAGCAAAGTTAGTATTTCTCACCTTGTAATATGTTATTCTTATCAAGAACAATCTGATAGCAATGTGTGTATATTCATTTCCTATAATCTGTCTGAAAACCCATTTACATAGTCCTCTAACTGAGAACTGAAATGTGGTTATGTTATTGTACCGCCTTCATTCATAAATATTTTGCCTTAATAAAGTTGGGAAGTCCATAGTACTGAATGCAACTAACACCAAATTTCCAATAGTAATCACACATCCTCCCCATCTCATGAGGCTCTGCACCTTTACGCTAACTTAATCTGAAGAATCTGTATCTGGAAATACTGTGGACACCAGCTGCAATGAGCAATACACGGCTTGGTAGGATTTTGTCATCCCCAACAAAAAAACCTCATACGCTCTCCATTGATAGTGTGCACGGCTGCTTATCAAAATGCTGCCTGCCATGGGCATTTGATGCTAAGTAAACCCTGATCATCATGTAGATGATGGAAGTTATGGCTGTCATGTGGCACCAGTTAAAACCATGGTATTAGAAATAGGCCAGGCTGCACATACTGTATTTATATACTTGGCATTATCTAGCGTCTCTGTCTTTACTTTCACCGGAGAAGAGCATTAAATACACTGATATTCTTTTTATGCAATTCTTTTTATATTCTTAGTTCCTAGCATATAAAAACCTTGGATCTTGAATACTGCATAGTTGTGCTTAAACAGATTTCGTAAGTTCAGTTTGGGAGGAAAAAAATTACTGAGGTCTGTAAATAAAATGATGATAAGCTCAGCTTTGAGATAGAAGTGAGAGAAATACTTTAAATTACAGACAAGTGTGAGTTTTCATGAGATCTCATGGCAGGAATATTTCATCAGAATGCCTCTGCTGGGATACTACATAAGTAAGCGGAAAAAAATCATCACGGCACTTTGAAAGGGAAATATAATTGCATTTTATTACCCATCTAGGCAGTATGAAGCAACAGCAGTTCTAGTCTGACTCTTTAGTGTTGATAGCAAGTGTGGTTTAGTTTAATAAAAATATCATTATCTTTTACTTAAACTGCAACTCTAAGTAATTATGAGAGCTGGGCTGAAAAAGGAAATTCCATTTCATGTTGTACTTTGCCATTTCAAATTAGGCTTCACTCTGATTTGGGAATGAAAATAAAATAAATGGGAACTTTCTCCAAGAGAGGGAATTGAGGGTTGGCCAGAAGGTCTTGGAGCCATTGTTGGACCCACCTGGTTGGAAGCTGAGGAGCCCAAGCAGAAAGTGGCATGAAACCAGGCAGGTTTTTTTCCTGCAACAATTTTTATTTAGCAAATGCATGCTTAGCTTTCTGTATGTGTTTAAGTACTGCTGACTTTACTAGGATTATACTCATGTTTAAGTTTCAATGGGGATGAACCCAAGAGAGTTCATAAACCCTCTACTGTGAACTAGGCGGCTGATGGCTAGAAGCCAGCACAGCTGTACTCGTGGTACTCCCCAAGTACACGTAAGGACATGTGAGGCCTGCCAACTGAGCAAATACAGGTTCTTTCTGCTTGAAATGGTTTGACTGGAGGTTGGAGACCTCACCTCATCTTTGTACACCCCTAGGAAATAGAACTGATGCAGGGATAGCATGTGCTAGACAAGGGAGCTGCTCCTAAAAGTAGATGGAAGTCTGCACGCAATCCAATTTTAGATAGTGAAGTTTGTTTATTAGGGAGCTAAGAGTCTGCAATGTGTAGTGTCTCTGTATTACTCTATATTTTAAGACCTACCAATTGCATATGAGATGCTAACAAAAAAGAGATAGTATCTTCATATGACCTATTCCCATCTTGCTCATCAACGCTGAGCAAGATACCTCTTTAATCTGCTTCGTCTGTGTTGGATGGAGGCCTGGGAACTAAAGCCTTCACTGGCAGCACAACAGCCACTACTTCACTACCATCTTGGCTGAGTCAAATTCATTTTTATTAGCAACTAATTTATTGTACAATATAGGCAGCAGAAGGACATCTCTCTTGGCTCTTCGCTCTTTTCTTCCATGACAACTATTTGCTCAAAGCCAAAGTATTTTGCAAAACATACTGGTTCCTCCGAAAATTTGATTAAAGACGTTCTCAGGTTCAGGAGTGTATCAGTGTGAAAAAAGTGATGATGGCATTTACTTGGAAGGAGGGAAGATCAAATTCAAACCCCTTCACTACCTGGTTCTATTGGGGGAGCTGAATTTGGCTCTTTTTTTTTTGTCCAAGGTGAGTAACAAATTTGTAGGTTATAGATTATATTCCAGTGAGTCTCCTGTGGTTTGTTTTCTTCATCATAGTTTGAAAGGAGACACTGGTTTTGTTCACACTGGAACAGACTTTGAAACCTCAGTGTTTCATGAGTTGGAATTACTGCCTTTCAGCCAGCCCTAATGTGACCTTTGTTTTTACCATTCCCAAGGGTAGTTACTGTGATGCTGTTTGATAGGTTTCTGGTAAATCCACATGAAGGTCCAAAAGGGAGGAGCTAAAAAGTAGCTGCAGATAGTAAACTTTCATTAGTCTAATATCTTATATTGTTCGGAGCTAGAAGATAAAGACTGTAGTTATGATGCTTATTCTGACCATACCTGTCTAGGAAAACAGAAAAGATCTATTTATCTAATAATGAAAATAAAGTGATATAATATTAGGAATTTTTCTATATTGATGGGTGGTCAGCAGGGCTGGTTGATAAATCTTTAGTACTACTATACGGGCCAAATAAATCAGAGAGGCCTAACACAAAGGCAAAGAGTTCACTGAGGATCACTGACTGAACCAAGAGCTCTAACATTCACCTGCCAAACCCCAGTCACTTGGAGACTAGTGTTGTGTACTCAGCTGCTTAAGGAGAGACTCTAGGCAGTTGACATCTGCCTACAGAGTAGTTTTGCATATACCACAGATCCTTCTGTAGTCTGTGTGGTCAGTGGCTGAGCTTGTCACACAATATAGAGGAAAACGTTCACCACAAGTAAGCATCCAAAACTCTATATCCATTGAAAATGACTGCGTGGAATAATTTTTACTGTTGCTTATTCTGCTGAATAAGAGATCTTCACGGTTTGCGATATGGATGCCACTTCATGTCCTACTCCCATCAACAAGCATTAATACATCTGGTAGGACATCCAAGCTACAAACTGCCTGCCAAAATCTGGGTCACAGGCAGTCTATTCAGCTATATTAGTTGGAAAAACATAGTGCAGTATTGGCAGAAGAAATATTTAAGAAGAATGTCAAACCTTTTTAATAATGCTTGACCTAGTCATCTTCATTTTATGTGAACAAACACCAGACATAAAGGGAAAGGAACAGCAAATAGCACTGCAGCTATAAAAGATGCTATTTTTTGTGGACTTCTTCCTTGGAACAGAATTGGCAGTTAGACACTATGCAGTGTTTCTAGTCTAAAATGGAGAGGCTACAGCCATGTTGCTGTTGCTTGTTTTACTACCATCTGTTTTTAAACTATTGCGGGTCTTTTCTCTCTCTCTCTCTCTTTTTCCCTTGAAGCCATGAACTGGTCCTGTTCCATTTAAACTAAAAGGAAATATTCTCCATTATCTGTACTAAATGACACTGAGGCTTCAAATAGCAGTATCAGCATTCAGTCACAGAACAGTGCAGATAAATAGGAGGGTAACTTGTTCGTGCAAAAAAGAAAAAAAAGCCATAAATAACCTTTTTGCTTAGTGACCCCTTTTAAAAATCATCTCTATCTGTATTAAATATACTTTCATTAACTAGATTATTCCCAGTTGAGTGACCAAAGCTGCTTGAAAACCATTGGCTTGGTCTTATTGGATTATTAAATGTTAAAAAGCTAAATTATATTCTATTCTAGACATAACTATGGGTATCAGCATGCACTGCCTTTGCTTCATTGTATGTTGGATGCTTTTAGCTGTACAGTGTATGCACACTGAAATTTAATTCCTTAAGAAATTTCTACAATTTCCTACATAGTCAAAGAAATCTTGTTTATGCCTTTGGTATTTTTCCTGCAAATGGAAAGGTAGAAAATATAAATTAAACCTTGAGGCATTTTATTTCTATAATCAAGTCTCCTGTGATCTCTTTAGAGAGAGAGATTTTTGAAAAATTAAGAACTGAGTAGTATTTCAGTATAAGATTTCTTTCTACTGATGCAAAGTATTGTTAAAATGAAATAATTTTTTATGGTATGACAGCTATGCTTTGTAACGGTCCTTGAATATATGCATATGAAATAGAAGTTGTCATTCTTAACTTTAGACATCTAAAATCTAAAATGTAGACCTATAGTCTAAATCGTTCATCTAGTCTCCCACCATAGCTGATAAAAGGAGCATAACTCCTGTGGGCAACTCATTCCATCTCACAGACATGTATCTTAGGATGGGATGAATTACCTTTTGGAAATTTTGCTACACTGATCAAGGAAAGAGTCTGTGTGATGATCTTAAACTCAACACCCAAACTTTTCAATATCTAAAACTAGGAGGGCTAAGTCTCACTCATAGAAAGTATGCTACTTGGTTAACTGGGATGGGCTTTGTCCTACCAAGCCTTAGATGTTAACAACCCACATCTGACAAAGTCAGTTTAGTCTGACACACAATGTGCAGTAGACATCTAAAACAAGTTAGAGGAATTGTCTATTTTGACACTTCTACACAAGCGACTCTTTCTGGAAAGCACTGGTACAAGCTGCCCAGAAAGGACTTGACATTTCTGTCCTTGAACATTTTCAAGACAAAGCCAGAGCTGACCTGATCTAGTGCTGCTGTCCCGTTTTGAGCAGGGAACTCGACTAGCTGATCCCCAATAGATTCCTTGCAACTTGCATTTCTGTCATTTTTTTTCCGCTGACTACAAAAGAAGTCCTGATGACTATCTCTGATAAAGAATTGACAATTAGGTGAGATGAATGTCAGCTCTAATCTTAGGTTGCTTCTATGCACAGTTTGCTTTATTTTGTTTATAAGGAAGTATTCTCGATAGTTTATGCCAACTGGAAACAAAGTCTTCAATAGCAGTAAATATTGATTAATAAAGTATGTTGATACTTAAATGTTAATGGCTATCTCTAGTTGGATTAATTTAGGGCAATCTGAGAAAGGCATTTAAGTTGGATGATGTGAATTCTTCTAAGGGAATACCTGTTTTCATTACTGTAGATGAAGCTTAGACAACTAGCTTAAACTAGATGTCTAACATGTAGATATCTAAATACAAGTGATGGATCACAGTTCCAGTACCTGGGAAGTCAGTAGTTTTATACAGAATTTTCTGCCTCTTTTTCTTGCCTTTTTCAATTACCAGGGAAGCAGAAACTGTATTATAAATACAGCTGTTTGAAAGAAAAAGAAGATTTTTCTTAAGAAGAAGGGATTTATCTGCTCTTTTTATTAAAAATAATTGGTTTTAGAATTTTCATTTTTACTTTTTTCATCATATTTTTAGGCTTTCACCATGTACTGGTTTCTGTAATTTTATTTGTTTTGCAATAAATGAAGACATTTTAAGCTCTCATTGAAAACACAAACATTTATGACAAACTAAACTTTTCTTTCCCTCCAAAACTTTTCAATAATGTGCGTCATATTACTGAATAGGAACAAGGGTGTGGGATATGTGTTTGGGTAATGACTGTCCAAATGAGGAGATGGAGAGAAACAAAACGATTAAGGAATAGGAATAGAACCCCAAGGTGTACTGGAGGAGACTATCAACAACAACGAACAGAGCACTTCAGGTTACTGCACAAATGTTGTTACTATTTTTGGAGCATTACATATTAGCTATCTAATAGAGATATCAGTAACTATTCAAAGATTTGATCAATTTTACAGTTCCAGTACATATAATTATTTGTGGAAGAGGGCTAGGGGTTTGTTTGGTTGTTTGGTTGGTTTTTGTTTTTTCATCTGTGGGTTTAGGCGTTCTGTTATCCCTAACCCTCTCCAACTCCTCTCCCATGCTCAGGTATAGCATAAATCCTGTTTCAGGAGCTTGTGCTGTCAGCCACAATGTTATCTGAACACTTGCCATGTAAGTCAAAAGTGAACTCCCTGATAGACTTTATGGTGTTTCTGGCTCGTCTCCTTTTTCTGTTCTAGAAAATTCTGTTTGCCATAGGGTGTTCTTTGGGAGAAAGAATGAGAAATGTTATGGTTATGATAAAATGTACTCTATTGAATAAATGACGCTGGCAGAGTTTCCTAAGTGTGGTCAGACTCTGGATTCATTTAATCTCTGAAAGTTCATTCCATATTTTCTTTCTGCAATCACACATTAAGGACTAGATCCCCAGCTGGTTTAAGTCAACATAGCTTCACTGACATCAACTGTCTGTTACCCAGGATAATCTGGGTGTTACAACACTCTGGCACATAGAAACCTAGACGGCACTATCGTTTCCAGCCCTGAACTGGCTCACACAGCACTAGCTTAAGTGTCCCTGCACTGTACCCCCCTGTGTATCTGATATTACTTCAGGTGCTGAGCCATGCAGACATGTGAGACTTGTGAGAGTTGAAGCAGTCTGGTTGTTGCTGTGCCCAAGTTACTAAAGCCTTCCAGATATGGATATGCTAGAGAGAGCATAGACATTGGAGTAGCAATGCACCTAAATTTCTGGTATAAGCTGAGCCAGCTTGCTCCCCAGTCTTTTGAGCAGAGCAAAGATACCTGTCCTGGTTGGATCAGTGATAAAGCTGCAACATTCAGCCGCATTCCTCAGCTGCCAAAACCCAGTTGGGCACAAGATGGCTTCTGTGGAAGCAGTTCAAATGTGTCTTTACATAAGGATGTAGTTTATCCCAAAGCTTGTCTGTCCATCTAGCCTTTGTATACAATTTGTTCATATATACAGGCATACCTTGTTTTATTGTGCTTCGCTTTATTGTGCTTCACAGATGATACATTTTTTACAAACTGAAGGTTTGTGGCAACCCTGTGTTGAGCAAGTCCATTGGTGCCATTTTTCCAACAGCATGTGCTCACTTTGTGTCTCTGTGTCACATTTTGGCAATTCTCGCAATATTGCAAACTTTTTCATTATTATTATATCTGTTATGGTGATCTGTGATCAGTGATCTTGGATGTTACTATTGTAATTGTTTTGGGTGCCACGAACCATGCCCATATAAGACGGCAAACTTAATCGATAAATGTTGTGTGTGTTCTGACTGCTCCACCAACCAGCCATTCCCCCATCTCTCTCCCTTTCCTCGGGCCTCCCTATTCCTTGAGACACAACAATATTGAAATTAGGGCAATTAATAACCCTACAATGGCCTCTAAGTGTTCAAGTGAAAGGAAGAGTCGCACATCTCTCACTTTAAATCAAAAGCTAGAAATGATGAAGCTTAGGGAGGAAGGCATGTCGAAAGCTGAGAGGCTGAAAGCTCGGCCTCTTGCACCAAACAGCCAAGTTGGGAATGCAAAGGAAAAGTTCTTGAAGGAAATTCAAAGTGCTACTCCAGTGAACACATCAATGATAAGAAAGTGAAACAGCCTTCTTGCTGATATGGAGAAAGTTTTAGTGGTCTGGATAGAAGATCAAACCAGTCACAACATTCCCTTAAGCCAAAGCCTAATCCAGAGCATGGCCCTAACTCTCTTCAATTCTGTGAAGGCTGAGAGAGGTGAGGAAGCTGCAGAAGGAAAGTTTGAAGCTAGCAGAGGTTGGTTCATGAGGTTTAAGGAAAGAAGCCATCTCCATAACATAAAAGTGCAAGGTGAAGCAGCAAGTGCTGATGTAGAAGCTGCAGCAAGTTATCCAGAAGATCTAGCTAAGATAATTGATGAAGGTGGCTACACTAAACAACAGATTTTCAATGTAGATGAAAGCCTTCTATTGGAAGAAGATGCCATCTAGGACTTTCCTGGCTAGAGAGGAGAAGTCAATGCCTGGCTTCAAAGGACAGGCTGACTCTCTTGTTAGGGACTAATGCAGCTGGTGACTTGAAGTTGAAGCTAATGCTCATTTACCATTCCAAAAATCTTAGAGCCCTTAAGAATTATGCTACATCTACTCTGCCTGGGCTCTATAAATGGAACAACAAAGCCTGGATGGCAGCACATCCGTTTACAACCTGGTTTACTGAAAATTTTAAGCCCACTGTTGAGACCTACTGCTCAGAAAAAAAGATTCCTTTCCAAATATTACTGCTCATTGACAATGCACCTGGTCACCCAAGAGCTCTGATGGAGATACACAATGAGATTAATGTTGTTTTCATGCCTGCTAACACAACATCCATTCTGCAGCCCATGGATCAAGGAGTAATTTTGACTTTCAAGTCTTATTATTTAAGAAATAAATTTTGTAAGGCTACAGCTGCCATAGATAGTGATTCCTCTGATGGATCTGGGCAAAGTAAACTGAAAACCTTCTGGAAAGGATTCGCCGTTCTAGATGCCATTAAGAACATTTGTGATTCATGGGAGGAGGTCAAAATATCAACATTAACAGGAGTTTGGAAGAAGTTGATTCCAGCCCTCATGGATGACTTTGAGGGGTTCAAGACTTCAGTGAAGGAAGTAACTGCAGATGGAGTGGAAATAGTAAGAGAACTAGAATAAGAAGTGGAGCCTGAAGGTGTGACTGAATTGCTGCAATCTCATGATAAAACTTTAACGGATGAGGAGTTGTTTCTTATGGATGAGCTAAGAAAGTGGTTTCTTCAGATGGAATCTACTCCTGGTGAAGATGCTGTGAACATTGTTGAAGTGACAACAAAGGATATAGAATATGACATAAACTTAGTTGATAAAGCAGGTTTGAGAGGATTGACTCCAATTTTGAAAGAAGTTCTATTGTGGGTAAAATGCTATCAAACAGCATCACAGGCTACAGAGAAATCCTTCGTGAAAGGAAGAGTTAATCGATGCAGCAAACTTCACTGCTGTCTTATTTTAAGAAATTGCCACAGCCACCTCAACCTTCAGCAACCACCACCCTGATCAGTCAGCAGTCATCAACATCGAGGCAAGACCCTCCATCAGCAAAAAGATTATGACTCGCTGAAGGCTCAGATAATGGTTAGCATTTTTTAGCAATAAAGTATTTTTTAATTAAGGTATGTACATCGTGTTTTTAGGCATAATGCTATTGCACACTTAATAGACTACAGTATAGTGTAAACATAACTTATATGCACTGGAAAACAAAAAAATGTGTGTGACTTGCTTTATTGTGATATTCGCTTTATTGCGGTGGTCTGGAACTGAACCGCAATATCTCCGAGGTATGCCTGTAATGGAGACTTATCTGTTTGTTGGTTTGCAAGAGCTAGAGATCCAGTCCTAAGGCTTTGGATACAGTTATGTTCACCTTCTTCTCTAGTAGTTGAGTTAGTATCACCTTTCATTTCATAAGTAGAAGTTGGATTTTTATCAACCTTGAGAAAATACTTTCCAAATTTCTCACTGAAAGCATCATAGAAGAGAACAGAAATTAAAAGAAGCAGTTGCATAAACATAGGGCTCTAGTGCCAAAGCAGATCCATGAGGACATCTTCTTTAGCCTGCAGATGAGCACAGATTTTCTACAGGTACCGAGAGTCCCACATGATTGTGCTAAGGCATTTCAGATGGCCCTATGCCTTTTTTGAGCCAACAGATTTGAGCCCTAAGACTTTGGTCTTAGGGCCTTTGGATCTTTGCTGAATTTATACTTGAGTTGCTGGGCTAGATCTTACATCAGCAGCAGTCAAAGAAGGCAACCAACCACAGATTCCAAAGATTACTGCGTGTGGCCAGGAAACATGTCATGCTAGCCTTGTTCAGAGAGGCCCAAATGTTCAGGAAGAAGCTGATCTCCTAGGCTGTGATTAACTTGTGCATCTCCATGAACAACATGAACAAACTGGAGAAGCTGAACATGGCTGATGCTGCCTCTTAAATTGAGTGTAGGGAAGAAACACATTGTTTATGAAAACAACAAATAATGTGTTTATGGAGATAACGGTAGATCCAGGTTACAGCTGGCAGGGATGAAGAGAAATTCTTTATTTGTCACAGAAGAAAACTAGAAACTCTTGAAGAACATTTCACCCTGGAGGCCTGCCTACTGGTGATCCAGAGGGAGCAGAACTGATCAATTTCTTCTCCTCTTCTAACATTTCAATATGGGTACCTCTTAAAAGAGGGATGGATCTTTACCTGTCTCTTGCTGCAGTTCTAAGGACTGACGATTCCTAGTGACTGTTTTAGGCAGAGAGGCCAGAGACCAACATTTAGGGGAATAGTGGAGCTGCGTATGTCATTTTCATTTTGGCTCTAGCCAGAACCTTGTGTCTTACAGAAAGAAACACGAGAGCTGGTAGCGTTGGGTGTTAGTCATTTATTAATTACATCTCTGTCCTTTTTTCTCCTTTTTTGCTTTTTGACTTTTTCTGGAAAGCAGGTAAATCTACTGTGTGGTCCTTCAACTTCCTGGAGGTCATCCTTTCATACTGCTTTATAAAAATAGTCTGTCTACCAAAGAACCTATGGCTCAGTGTTCTGAGATGGGACATAGGGTCCCTGAAAAGGGAATAATAAAAGGCTAAAAGGGATCATGTGGATCCAAAAGGTGCTACAACTGAAACTCAGAAAAAGCAAAATTTGATTGCCTTTAATTTGAGAGAAAATCATATTCGTTTCCAAGTTTATACTATTTTCAATATGCTACCAAGCACTTGAATAGATGTAGCACTTTACATACAAAAATTGCAATCCAAAGGGAGGCAGCAATAATTTACCCCCGAAAAAATACATGGAACTCTCTATTTTTCACTGAGTTGGCAGAGAAGCCCTCCCATATCCTCAGAAGAAATGGAAACAGATGAAGTTGTCCTGCACAGTCCATTCTCTAGAAGAAAGCAGATCATATTTCTCACATCTGTTACCAACATGGCTCATCTGCTCTGTTCCCATCAGAGGGATAGTCAGGATATCTATGATTTGAGGTTTTGCCATTTTAGGAGATATATTTCTCATCTTGTTATGTCTTTTGTTAATTTTATAGCAGTTTGATGTTATGAAGCAGCTCCTCCTTTTCTGTCAATAGTACAGGTCACTCTATCGCAATAACATAAAACATCACCAGCTTGCATGCTTCAGCCATTTGAATAGTTTAATTTTTTCTGGTAAAATTTAGCAATGCATCTTCACTTCCTGCTTTTCTGTGGACAGTCTGTCCAATGGTAACGTCAAGAGTAATAGCATGTTATGGTGATATATTAGGCTTAAAAATTTTCAAATAATTTAAGGATCTGAAAGTACAATGCCATTAGAGTTTTAGTTCTAGGAAAGAATTTTAATTTTATGAGCTATAAATAAGTTGAGTAATAGAAATCACCTAAACAGTTTATTAATTTGTCAACTTGCCAGCATGCAGCAAGGAGGGAAATAAACAGGTTGACAGGTCTTTCTGTCTGAATGCCATACAGAAAGAAACTCAAGGATGAAACTAAAGGACCACAGCACAACTGTAGTTCCACAAATAATAACAAACTGTATAAACTGCCATCTGAAACACTTCTGAAATACAAAAGTCTTTGACATATCCAAAGATCTATCCCTTTCTACCAAAAGTTTTTGAAGCATAAAGTATAATGAGTCTTACAAATTTTGGATAAGAAAATTGCCAGAATAAGTCTCTATATGTCCTTATACACTTCATATTCTAATAAAACCTTAGTATTTGCACCTTCAGCAAAAGGTTTAGAGCACCGAATAATATTTAATCATAATGTATAAGGTTGTGATTAGAAAAGGCCTGGAAAAACTTGTTTAATAATTAAATAGTCAATAGTGAAATCTATCACTTATAGAAATGATTTTAGAAGAGACAAATATTACATAAAATAGATGCAGGAAAACTGTGGGATCACTAAAAAGTAGTTACAAACACAATCTTTGTTCTGTGGATGTTATTTGGTATATGGGTGAATACTCTAGGGTATGCCAGTGGAGACATACAGAGAAGTAATGATCAAGCACAGAAAACTGAGCACCAGTCATTAGTTAAGGAAACACTGTAATATGCAGAATGCAAATCTAAACAGAATAAAAAGTAATGAAAAGTAAGGAATATGCTTTAGGGATTTATTTTTAAATTACTATTTTTTGAGGCTGAGTTAAAGGCAATTTAGAATGATTTTACAGTCACCTGAGAGATGCCAGACAATGAGATGTGTCAAAAACCCAAGAGCTTACCTTATAGGGTGAAAGAGAAGCAGAAGAACAGAAAGCAAAGAGAGATTATCTGTCATTTTCTGCTCTATAGACATACTTGTTCAGGATGAACTGTCAGTTAAAGCCTAAATTTGGGATAGGGTATCTTAGAGACTGAAGACTGGAAAACAGGTTTTCAGTGGATCCCTTGAAAAATGCAGACCCTGAGAACAACAGGAGAACCCACTTCTGCCCATACAGGTGTTACAGACATACACATCTTTAAATAACATACACAGAAGCAGAAATTTAGACAGCTAGTAAGAAGATCACACCTCATCTGTGCCATCTACATAGCCAGAAAGAAAAGTGGGAGCAGCTGCCACTGCACAATGATTTTCATGTAATTTATTAGGTTAATGCACAGCACTTGTTTCTGTTTCTGCAGAAGGGAAAAAAACATGTCCATTTCAAGGTAAAGAATCATCAGGGCTTTTGGTTCCAAATCAGGATGTCACTTAAGGACTAAAACTCTTTTTATTCTTCCAAGCGACTAAAAAAACGCTAAGATCCTTACTTTGCATCTCAGTTTTTGGATGTCAAATGCATTTTTAATTATGATGTTCTTTCTACAATGATTAGTCTTGTTAGCAGATGTTTTTGCTCAAGAATCAAGAATATTGGAAACCAATATGTTTCTTAAACTAGCTGTTTTTCCTCAGAGAGAATTCTGATCTAATTGGCATGTGTATCAAAAGGATTTCCTGTTCTAAATATACTAATTTCCTCAACTGTTGTGACTATGTGTAACATATGTCTCTAAAAGCAGAGTATCCTCAATTACCAATGCTCCAGAGTTCATGCTGAGAAAGCTCAGAGATCTCCTACAGTTTTTAAAATTTTATTCTTAACTTCTGAGTTCAGTGGGATGTAAGGGCATTTATGACCTTTTATGACATGCTCAATATGTTGCAGGATCGGGCCCTTGAGTATTGCCACTAGAAAATATTCAGAATATGATCATTTGATTTGTCATAGAACTGGCTCAACAATTGAAAGAATTTCCAAAATGTCTGGAAGGTATCACATTTCATACTGATGGTACCTACTAGATTTAGGTAGGAAAATTCCAGATAATGTACCTTTTTTTTTTTTTTTTTGATGTTCTGTTGGAAAGAAGCTTATGTGCATGTAGCTAAGTTCTTAAAAATGTAGAAATCTAACCAGATCTGAATAAGGCTTTAATAGAAGGATTTAGAAGAGAATATTATGACAGCCTTGGGCATGTCATAAATGGGTCAGTTTGGATATTGTAGAACAGATAGAAGGCGAAAGAATCAAGATTTGCAAGCAAACTGGAGTTTTAACAAGAAGTATTAAGTGGGATATAAAATATTACATCCATATGCTAGGGAAACCACATGTCGAACAGAAGGAATGGTAGACTATCAAAGCAATGACTTAAAATTTGTTGGGTTTGGCAAAGCAAGTCATAACCAGTACAATAAACAGAGCACTTGCATGCTTAAAGAACCTTGAAGAAATGTTGTAACTGCAAACAATATTTGCCAGTCCTCTTGATTAAAAAAAAAAAAAAAGTTGGGACCAATTCCGTTAGGCAGTATTAAGTTTTACTTCTAAAAATTGAGGATACTCAGCATTACTGCAGTTTGTTTTTATAGAAAATATATCTCTCTTGTGAAAACACTACCACTTACTATATATTGCATGAAAAATATCTACACTCTGTGGGCAGTAAGCAAAAACAAGCAGACCACATGAAGCAGCAAGTTCCTAATGAATGAAAGAGCTATGTGTTACCTTACAGTATTATTTCACATAAAAATATCATGCATTATTTATAGATTTGCCTCACTCCATGCAAAGTTAGAAGCTTTTCCATTTTTTAGAACTTTTGAGGACACCATATCATCTTCAAAACTCTTTATTACTTTCAGATATTACAATACGCTGCACTAAGCATATGCTACCTGGAGTCAGAAGTTTAAATTGTTTCTTCTTTTGCTTTAATGTGAACTGAAACAAATATCATTTATGGCTATCAAAGAGATGTTACAAAAAACAGAGGTTACTTAAAAAGCTTCCACAGCATCTCATCATTTATACTAACAGTCTGACTCTAGGAATTATTACTAGTATTTACAAGCAGATATTACATCTGAGCCATAGCACAGCAGTCCTACAAACTGCACCATGTATGCTGTATATACATCCCTAAAGCCAGTAACTCTTTGAAAGATCATATATTGAATATGTTCTTTTCGTGGCTTATGAGGAATCTAAGGCTCAGGTTGAGGCAATTTATACTTGCTGAACTTTACAAGTGGTTTATCTACCTGTCCATGCATTAACATAACAAATCACACAGAAATCAGTCAACAATAACATGTCCTAAATAATACCCATCAATCAGTTTTCCACAGATGATTCCATGTTAAATCACAGTGACTATCTGAAAAATGGAGATGTTGATGAAATTGTAGTATTTCTTGCAGTTTCACAGAAATGAGTCAGCACTGGGGCTCAACTCCAAAGGTCCACAGCATCTGTGTTATACCACATCAGACAACAGGCGGTCCCAGACAAGAAGACATTGATTGTGATCCAGTCTTTGTTTTCAGCTGGAATAGAAATAGACCCACACTGTGAATGTTTTGATTTTGAAGGGCCAGAACATAGGCACTTCCTCATTCACAGTGAAGGGGTACATCCCGCAAGTGGTCTCTCCTATAAGACCCTCCCATGAGGCCTAATTCAGCTCCGAACATTAGGGCTCACTGTAGCCTGAAAATGAAGTTTCCGAAAAGAATATATGTTTTCTAAGAAACTTGACCGCTAGTCACTATTAGTTCTGTTTGCCAGATATTGCAAGCTGCTGTTCCAGGACATTTTATTATGAAGTAGTCTCATTACATACGGGAGAAAATATATACATTTGTGTGTGTGTTTTTAAGTATCTTAATGAAATAGCCAAGAGTTACCCATGTGGTTATTGTTGAAAGGGACCAGATATAAGGGTGGATTCTCTTGGCAGTATTTCATCTGTGAAAACATGGCTCTTAGCCAAAAGCGGTAGGCTTTTGTGTAGGCCATGCAGATGTGATCTTCAGGACTAGCCTTACTTACCCAGGGAGGCTGTGTATGTGTGAACAAGGTGGTGGGAAGCTTGTACCTGCTTCTGCTTAACAGAACAGTGACACTCCTTAGCTCTAGTATCTTTTGTGACAGTCACCTCAGTCAACCACACTGTGAGAATAAAAATAACATTTTGAGCAATTTTCTACCAAAGTAGATGTGCAATCCTTTCAACAAACTTTAATATTTAATTTTTCCCCTTTCCCCATCAAATTCTAGGCAGAAACTGCTGTGGCACCCTTTGCTAGGGCCTCATCTGTATTTCCAACCCAGACAAGTGCATCAGCAAATGTTCAATGCAGAAGATCTCTGCTCTGCCCTGTTACTCATGCCAGGGCAGAGGGCCTCCCTCATCACTCCTGAGGATAAGGCAGAGGAAGAGGGAGAGGGCTCTGTTTAGATTAGGGAAGGTGGAGTGGGAAGGAAGGCAAGAGGCAGAAGAAAGAGTTTCATCTTTCAGCCTAAAGCATTTCAAATAAGATTATAGTATCAGTTCAATAACTGGAGCACAGCTTTTTCTTTCCAAATTGGAATTGGCAAGTGTGTAATGAAGACTAATTGCATATTTTGCATATTAAAAATATTCAGTTTTACCTGCACACTAGAATCAAGATTTTCTAAAGCAGAATACTGCTTTGGGGGATTTTAGCAGTTTAATGGGAGTGATTCGTAATGGATGTACAGTGCAGATCAGTGACTGCAAAGATCTTCCCTCAGCCTCCATTGTTCATTTTCTTTCTCCTTTGTATCAGTGTAATAGTTTTGGCTTGCTTCAGACACCGTTAATGGTGGTATCATTGCTAGCAGAGGATGATTAGGAAGTCTTGGATCTTAAAAGAAAGAAAACTCCTGCAATCTCATCACTTATTATCATTTACATGATCAGACAGTTTCAGCCTGTAAAATTGCCTTAAAGTATATGAAATTTGTTGGAAGGGGAAGGCTCACATCCCCAAAGGTAGATCCTTTGTTTAGCCAGGCTGCCCTGACAGCTCTTCTGTTTCTTGATCCCTAGACCAAGGGCCAAATCACAGCACAACTTAGAGGAGCCTGGGAAGGCAGAAGATCATTTCTGCCTTCTGCTTCACTATGGAATGGCCCATTTCTGCGACCCAAGGGAGTAGATGATATAGATGTAAACAAAACAATTTTATGGTATCCAGTTTTATATCCATACATATGTTGGGAAATCACCAGCTTTCCATTGCCTTAGCACTGCTTATCAGTGCAAGGAAGACTGAATCCAGAGCCAGAATCAAGCTTGAAATCTTCAGTTAATTTTTGCTGCACTTTGAATAAAGGCCCACAAAATTCATCTGGTAACTCATCTGCCAGTCTGAGCCAGACAAGGAAGCCAAAGACGAAAGGAACGTTCGGCATGGTGAATTGCTAAGAGCTTTCAAAGGGAAGCTCTTCCTCAGTTTATCCGTTCTGGGGTCACTTATGTTTTCTGTAAGGTTTTTAAATGCTAGTCTGTTGCTGGCTTTTAGCCAGGGGTATTGCTGGCGCCGGAGAGACTCATAATTTTATCAGGCTTGCCTCTGTTACATGAACATTTAATTGTTTGTGGGATATTCTTAGAACACAGATATGATAGATCTTTCTGACTTTCCAGATTAATTCATTCATTTGATTTATTTGTTTTCCCTAATAGTACAAGAGTTTTCAGCTGAATATTTATTTGGAAGGGCTTGGTATATAGAGAAATGTGAAGAAAAACAAATGTTTTTGTTCCATTTAGATTAGCTGGCTGTAGTGCACATGGAGAATACACAGCTCATGTAGATGCAGAAGAGAAGCCAGTATAAATGTTTGCGTTACAGTATTCAAAAAGAGCTGCTAGGGGCATAGTTTGTTCCTGGGAAAAACTGCTTGAGTACTGCTTTCAGTGTTAGCCACACAGTTTTCTGGTTTCCAGACTGGGTGTCTTTCTTTGGTGTTAGTGTCTAGAGGCCATGACTAAGAGCAGGATACCACTTCAATGCATGCAGAATATAGGCAGAGGAATTATACTGATGTACGTGCCTTCTCAAGAAAGGATGGGAGTGTGTTTCCATTTTCTGGAAAGAAGGGAGGCTCAGCAGGCTGTATGCAGAGTGTCCACATGCCTGATTTAGGAACTACAGTATGATGGTGTTTACACTAAAGAGGGTGATGACTAACAAACTTTCTGCTCTCCAGAGCATCATACATGGATCCCTGCGCAGGAGGGGAGAGGCACGAGAGAGCGGTAACATAGTAAGGCAACCCTAATCTAGGTCCCTATAACTCCTGATTTAGTACATCTAACTTAGATGTTGGGATTCCTCTCCACCGGCTGTATAGGAAGCAGTGATTGGCAGCCTTGGTGAGAAGAGAGTTTCAAAAACACTTGTTGCTGTCCTGAAAGAAGATGTTATCACAGCAGTGATGACAACTAAGGCTAACTCGTGATGACTAAGATGGCTGATCGTAGCAGAGGTAGTGCAGTAAATTGCCAACATCATGCAGGCAAGCCTGTGGCCTGCCAGAAAATTGTCCTATGATCCCCTGGCTGCAGAGTTGTCACAACAAGAAGCAGCACAAATCTAAATGACAGGGGTTGTACAGCCTGTGGACATATGCTGTGATGTGGGAGACTGTGCCACATCATCTAGTGTAAATGATGGGGGCTGGAAAGGAAAGAGGGACATGTACCCCTCTCCTCCCTTGTATATCTGCATCTGACTACATGGTAACATTTCTCTCAACATGTTTAAAAGTGCAATGATGGAGCATATGAACACTCAACAGTGCTACAGATTTCTTCAGTATATAGAGATCTTCTGGTTTTATTTTCAAAGGGTTTGGATACAGAACATTGTAATAGAAGTGGGAAAGTCAGTTTTACTTTTAAAATTCAACTTCTAAGTCTCATGCTTGTAGATAGGAAAATATTTAACGGTATAGTTTGCACCCGGAAAATAAAGCTTCATCAAAGTTTAATGGGTTTATATCAGAGAAAATCATATCAATTTTCCAATATTGATAAAGCTGAAAAAGTTCATTTGGACTTTATAATAATGGTATTTCAACATTATCAGAATGAAATATGTCTGTGTTTTCAAACTCTTTTTTTTTTTTTAGAAATTATGTTCCACCACATTTTTTTAACAATTTAATTGTTTTGTCTGTTGAGGACAGAAATTCCATTTTATGACTAGCTCTAGTTGTTGAGAAAAGCTGGAAAAAATGATCATGGAAGGCTCAAATACCAGAAGACAAATAAAAAGAACAAAAAAATGTAGTATTTCTTAATATTTGGATTTTATACCAATGCCATGAATGCTGGTGGCCTGATACTGTGGTTTGGCAACCCTATGTTCATTCAAATCCTGAGTATTTTTCAGCTCAGTTGTGCTCTCAGACATTTGTGCATATGAACAATTTGCATATGAATGAGATGTCTGTCCACGGATAAGCCCATTTGTTCTCAGCAATAGTTATTCATTATTGATTATTTGTTATTCAGTCACTTATGAATAGCAATACATTATGGAAACTTGTATTGTTTCAGAAATGCTATATAAACAGGACTTGCCAGTCCCCAAACCAAATCTCAAACGCGTATTGTGATTAAAAACTGTAATTCTCCTATTGCTTTTAATCACAGGTCTTGAAGAGCTATACAGAGAAAAGGCATGATCATTACACAAATGGGAAACTGAAGCACTGAGAAGCGACTTGTCTGAGGCACTACAACAGGTTAGTAACAGACTCTTGCACCTTTTTGGTTAGACACCTCAGCCTCTCTTTACTTCTAAGGATGCCTTCTGGTCTTATAGCAGTGTTAAAGTGCCAAGATGCTTTAATGACCTTTTTTCTTTCTTTCTGTCTTTCTTTTTTTTTTTGGACAAATTGTTCCGTGTGTGCTTGTCCAAAATGGATAAGTATTGACTTATACTGCTAGACTCAGATGGGATAGATTAACTTCTAAGCTGTGATTTTTCACAACCAAGATGTTCTTAGAGTAGCAGAAATAGTTGCTAGTACAGTGGATGTGCTAAGAGGAAAAAAATTGAATTTACCTAAGACTAGCTTGAAATATATACTGTATATATACTTATTCTGTCCTGTATACTGAAACTTATTATAGTTCCCCTATTTTGACTCCAAATTTCTTCTGTACTGTTCTGGTCGACATTAAGATTTGAGTGATACCAAAGTTTCATTTAGTCTAAAATTAGAGATTATTTCCCTATGGAACAATCACAGTCAAAACTGTTAATAGTTACAGTCAACAACCATGCATATATGATGATCAGGTTTCAAGCTAAAAATATGTCCCACCTGTGACCTTTAAAGTTTTCTCCATAAATACTGTAACTTTTAAGACATCTGAGTCAAGATATGCCTTATTAAATAATGTGGAAGGAACTGTTATTACAAAAGGTTTTCATAAATATTTATTGTACAAGTTGTTATAGGAATTTCTGGGCAAGTGTTGGAATAAAGCAATGTAAAATTAAAGCTAAATTTTACTGACCTTAAACTGAGTAAGAACTAAAATTACTCTTTCACATCAGAAAAGCTACATCAGTGCGGTTTTGATGAGATGACAGCTGAAAGAGATTTGAGAAAGGTTCTGCATGCTGTCACTTAGACATTAGGGCTAATCTTTTCAGACTACTGGCAAAATGAGTTGGCTGCAATCAGGCTGAGGTTTAAAATTTACATAATTCATTATATAGTTGTCTTATGGTTTGGATTTGGTTGAGAAGAGCAAGTAGGCACCATTGAAAAATGGATATTTTTCATTCCAGTCTGCCAGGAGACCTTTAAGATCAAGATCTGGCTTTTCAAGTGATAGATTTCATATGGAATCTGGTGTGAGTTTACAATTTTTACATCGGCAATAGTCAGTTTGCTTCCATCAGAGAGGTTAGAAGCTGCCATTTTAATTTTTTTTTCTGCCTGCTGGTACACTACAGCATTCACACCTGCCAGAAAATGTCAGAATGTTTATTCCAAGAATAAAAATGTGGGCACATGTCCTCCTCCCAAAATAAATAGTACAGCAGATATATTCTGCAGCCTCTCCAATACTCACAGGTTGGAGTTAGTCATTCTTCCTGTGAAAGGGTGGCAATCAATCACTGTCAAAGGGAGCCTTGACTTTGGAGTCAAGAGCAGGAATAGCTGGATCAATGGACAAGGAGCACTAAACCGACTGTAGGAGAAGGATATGCTTTTTCTATGTGTAAGTGGCAGCATTGTAAAGTCCCAAAAGCATCTGGGCTTGAGGGAAGAAAAATTGCAGTATGGAGGGTTTGCTCATTTGCCAAAAAAATCATCTTTCAGTCACAACCTTCTCCTCCCACAAGGCTGGAGGGTGAATATTTTCATTAAAAAAATCATTACATTTTTGTCCCTGCCAATGGAATATATTCAGAAATCATCTGCATTGATTTACTGGAAAAAAAGAAAGCTTTGTGCCATTGTGAAGTGGTACCACAATTTTAAGATGGCAAATGCCTAAGAAACAACAAAAGTGATATTCAGAGACTAATTTATTCTGTCAAACTTGGCCTTTTCAAATGACTTGGGTCCCAATAAACTGATCTACTTTCAAAATCTTCCATTTAAGTGATCTGAAGCTAAAACAGAACAAGTCATGAAAGCTTTACAGGGAATGATAATCGCCTTGTATTTAAAGCACTAGAATAGGAATTGGCTATATTTCTGGCTCTCACAGACTCCTTGTGTGACCCTGGTGAGTCATTTAGTCTCTCTTTGCCTCAGTAACTAGAAAAGAAAATACTTCCTCTGCACTTATTGCTTTGCAAAACAAGATTAGGGGGTGCAGGTATTGTGGCTTGAATTCATCTGACTTAGATGAATTGAACAGAGGTGCTAAAGTGAGGAACATGCCAATTGTAGGCTCCTTCTACAGTCAGAGGTGAGACTTAAGGAATCCCAGAAGGGCAATGCAGCTGTGGTGTGAAAGGCCCTTTGGCAGCATCTCTTTTTATGCATTCACAGTAGAAGAAACTCAGGGTGATCACACCTCTCATTTTGGCATTTGGTTTAGTTGGGAGAACCCAGGCATTCTTTACAGTGTTTCTAGCAAAAAGAGTCCCCAGGTGCTACTGTCATACAAGGAATGCTGTTAAGTAAAATAGAAATCCTAAATGGCAGATTGAATGGTTGTATACTGATGGGGATATAATGACTAGGCAAGACTTAAGCATCTGGCTAGAGAATTGCTAAATTTACATTACATAAAGAGTTACCAGTTTTGGGTATCAAAACTGTTTTTCAGCTGAAAAAAGTCTCTGTTCTCCCTAAAACATACTCTTCATAACAAACTCTGTATTATCTTTGAAAAATGAAAATCTTCAATACAGAATGAATTTTGGTTCTATCCAAAAAAAAATTTTTTTCTTCCCTCATCCTGCTATGCTCCAGAAGAGCTGATAACCTCTTTCTTCTTTGTGTTTCATAGGTCAAACTCCACAGTGAGACTCACCCATGAAATACTACAGGACAGAATTCCCATCACTCATGACCTTTCCTAAATAAAAAGAAAAAATGGTACAGCCTGGGAATAGTTGGTCTGTTTAGGAAACCTGTCCTGTAGAGAAGAATGGCACCAGCAGTCCATATTGAAATATTGCTTAATGTAAATTTAATTTTTAGTTTTTCTTAAGATGTGGAATAAACATATCCTAATCAGGCCTAAAATAGTTTTGGGTATGTACTTCCTCAGTGATAATTTACTTGCTTTCTTGTTTATTTTTCTTTTGTTTTTTCTCCTTTCTGTGGAATTATTATGCCCTACTTCAGATCATTCTGAAGTTCTTGTTAATTCACCTACCTATTTTCACTGAGATCAATAGACTATTCTCTTGGGTAAGATTTACTCATGTGAGCAAGGATTACAGGTTTGTAACATTAAAAATGACATACATACTAGAAATTCTTTAGCAATTTGAGTAAGTAGTAATTAAAGTAATTTCAAAAATCTTAAAAATGTTTCAACACTTGATGAAACAAGGTAGACAAGATGACTTAGTCTCCGCACATCAGCTATCTGATGGCCTTGAAAGTCCTTTATTGACCCCTTGGGTGACTGAAATCAGAATTGTGGAAATAACAATTTTCCCTCTGTCATCCTGCTGAAGGCATTTCAGAGTCTACAGTTCTCACAAATTCAGGACTTCAGTGTTTTCAGCTTTTTCTGAAATTTATTTTACAAGATGTCTGAAGCAATCCTTTGGTCAAAGGACTGTCAGTATCAATATCCAAACTTTCTGTATTGCACCTAAAATGATAAGCTGAAAACAAGCATGACCCCTTTGGCTGCCAAACAGCCACTTATTCGTACAGCATCTAAGTCTGTAGCTTCTCTACAAAAAACTTTTTTGAAACAGCAAGCCTTACAAGGGGCTGAAATACTGTGATCAAAGCATAAAAGCAATGCAGGAAGAGATGGGAAGCTGCGGCACAGAATGTAATTGCAATATTCATACTATTTATGTATTTTACTATGTCGGACTAAAGAGAATGAAAAAACATCACATAATCAGTTGGCAAATGATGGCCTGAGGATCTGCAGCAATGAAATGCTTAGCATTTTTACAAAAAGAGCCTATTTCAATAAAAGGGATGGAAGATACCTAGTAGATCTGCTCAGGGCACTGTCTGGAAAAATGGAAGAATTTGGATCAAATCCCTGATTTGATTGCAAATTAGAGGGATTTAGAGGGATTGGAACCACAGCTCTCACATCCCAGCTGGGGTTCTGAACCAGTCCTGTTTTTCTCTTGTTTTCCATGTTTTCTATTTTTGTGCTTTAGACCTCTGAACCTTGGTGAATCTTTTCTGCATTTCCATTTCTGCAAATCTGTGTTTCTGTCAATTTCCCTTGCTCCCCTCAAAACCTCTAAAATGTAAGAAATCATCAATCTCTCTAAGAACCAATAAAATTAGGATAACAAATTAGGGAGTTTAGCATGTTCCAAATAGGAGATTGTCCATTTCCTTGCCATGTGAACCACAGTCAGAGAAAACTTACTGCCTCCCACCCCTCCCCATCCATGGCTCTGTTGAGTGCCTTTCTTTTTATTATGTATAGTTTTATATAGATATGGTGATATCTGAGTAGGGGAGCCAGAAATTGCTCACCTGGAAAAAAGTGGCATTTATTTTATTTTTAGCTTTTTCCAGTGCAGGTGAGGATAAATAACCACTTCACAACCAGAGTTTTGTAGGTCTCTGGCAAATGCTTGCTGCCCTTCAGAATCTCTGGATTTATCATTTATTTCTCAGCATGTAGGGTAACCAAGGAGACACACATTCCCAGACAGAATATCTTAAAGTAGCATAGACTCCTATACAGGGATAAGGAAAGTAGAGATTTGCTTGCTTGTGGCATATGAATCAATGTTATTGTGAATATGTTTTGTTAGAAAATAAACATCTTGCAGAGAAAACCTATAGATGGTTGGCCAAGGCAAGTATCTGTTCAAATCTGACAACTATCTGGTCAAATACTTAAAAGAACAGACTTAGTAGCTTCATCCTAAGTAAGTTCAATGAAATCTTTGAATTTCTTTGAGAAATTCCACGACAAGAATTTCAATTCACATAAGACTCTTGATGCTACCGGCCAGTTAAAAAGGCTTTGATTTTTGTCTTTCTCATAGTTGCTTTTAGCAAAATGAAGAATCAGTCTCCCAGAGTACTTGGTGCTTTGTAGTGCAAAAGACCATCCATGAAATGTTCTGATATGGTGTCAAGAATGATGTGAAGTTTCTGGACAAAATGAGAACAGATGACAAGCTGAGGTAAGTAGTAATGACTCTTGAGTTTAGCTGATATATACACTTGGCAGTCAAATATGCATTTGAAGTTTTTGCTTTTTTTTTCCTTCAGTAATCTAAAAGGGAAACAGCTTGATCTTCTGAAATTAAATTAGACAAGCTGTTAATGAAGACTAATTTCTTTGCATAATTTAAAATATGTAGAGAGAGCTCCCTTGATCTGTGCAAGCTGTACTTGGGTTAGGACTGGGACTGAAGACAAAAGATTTCTGCAAGCCATTCTTCATCCTCTTAATCTGTAACCAAACTGAGAGACAAGATGCCCCTGAGTAATTTATAGGAACCCAGAAATATGCATCAGTGCTCTCTTACTCTGCCCTGTCATATATCTTAGCTGCACTTTCATGTTTTACTCACAGGAGAACGCGTGAGCTGTGTCTTCTCCACTTGATGCAGGGTTCTCATTTCATTGGCAGAGACCCTTTTCTTGCTGTGCTGGAGAAAATCATGTTACCTCATCAGCGCCAGGAGTCAGAATCTGCCCTGTAAGTTTTACACTTCAGGATGTGTGTTTGGGGAGTGGAGGGCAAAGAAACCAGGGAGAGGTCACATTGCCCATTCTAGGCTACCTTAGGCACCTACTTACAGAGGTGGGTGCCTGGCAGCACAAGCAAATCTAAGTCAGGGTGACTCAAGTCTTGTGTTCTACCATCCTGACGGCACGTTCCCTTTCTCTCTTGCGTTAACACCATGGCCAAACACCAGGTCTCTTCAGGAAGTTGATCCAAAACAGAAAACTAATCTGATTTTTTTCTCCGGATTAATATTTGGCTGAACCAGCTCACTCACCACCTACCAGACATGAGGGAGAAAGGGCAGGAATGTGCAACTGGAGGTAGAGGTGGGATTTGCCACATCACTGACTTAGATCAGCTTAAACTGCTGTTAAACTGCATTCTTGAGGGTGATTCACAGCCTAGTTTCTCTATATGAAAATAAAGGAGTCACTGGAGAACAGTAGACTCTGCATAATGCATGTCAGAGCACCTAAGCTAAATAACTCAATTCAGTGTTGTGACCCCCCATGTAGAAGCATGCTGTTACTCACTAATGATGCTCTGGACACACACACTGGGTGACTGCTTGGTTAGATTCTCTCCCCAGTGTTTATTGATTTAGCAAACATGAAGAACAGAGTGCCAAATCTGGCAGTTATTACCAAGTCCATGCTTTAGCCTGCTTGTGAACATTTAATGTTCTGGAATAATTTCAACAGCGCCTAGTTTAACACAGCTTAATTTAACTCAGTTACCCTTTTCACAGATGCTTATCTCACTAGCAACTCCTCTGCCCTCTTCTTCCTGTTTTCTTACTAGTAGCATCATTTCTGAACTAAAATACAGGGATATCATCCAAGTCCCATATATCTGGGAGCACTCACATTGACCAATTTTAAGCATATAACTTTATATGCCCAGGTAATGAAAATCATCTCCCTGAGCTGCTGATGTACTCACTGGAAAAAGAGAAGCTCTTCCAGAAGCACCTAAGTTGAGCTTCTTTTCTGAATCACTCTGGAAGACTCAGTTGCTCTCTATGTTCATACAGGGAACCTAAAGAAACTAATTTCTAACTCAGACATATAAATTTAAGTGCCTAAGATTAGGCACTTGAACAAAAGTGGCATCAAAGTATTTTAAATTTTCTTTATCTGCAGAGTGAAAAAATATGTACACATACAGCTATGCAGTATAAAGTGCTGCACTGTCCATTTTGAGCTCACCCCATCTCTAAAGCATATGTGTCATAAAGTATATGATACGTAAACAATTGAAAAATGGCTGGATTCCTCTCTGGCCATGAACCAGCATCACTTTTCAGTTTTGAGTGAAGTTATTCTTCGTTTACACTGAGTTAAGTGAGAGGAAAATCAGAGAGTGCTGAAGTGAAGTAAGGCATTTGGAGACAACTTTTAGCTGAACTACGTATGTTTTGTAGATGAGCTCAGTTTCTGAAAATGTGAGTTGCTGCACTACCTTGTTAAAGACCCACTATATTTACAGCCAGAAAAAAGTGCTCACACATTTATTTCTGGAGAACAGTGACATCTAGTGAGCATACTGACCAATAATGAGTATTCCCTGGGGTGCTCTTTAAGACTGAGCCCGCTGTGTGGGTTTACTTTGTTTTGTGGCTATTTGAATGTTGCAGTCCCTTAAATCTCAACTACACGAGCTGCTAATGAATATAAATGGGAAAGTATCTGCGCGCCAGAATGGTAAGGGAGTTGGGTGACTGATAACGGGGGACTTAAACATGATAAATAAAATGTAGGAAAGTGCCCTGGTACAGATTTGCTCCAGGGCCTGTGCAAAGAGAGGCAAGCTCCAAGCTGTTAAGTGGTCAAGAGCAGCATCAGCCAGGAAACCACAAAGGCCAAGTGGTTCATGAATTCATTACTTTTCTGGTAGACTTTCTGTTCCTGGGCTCCTGTCAGAATTTACAGCTGCCTTCTCCTACCGGAGATCCTGGGGCATGTAGCTATACTCACCTCGACTTGTTGCCTTCTAAGTGGGAGCACTCCCCTTGATACAGGTCTGTATTCCACTCTTATGTAAAGTCTGCATTTTCCTTCTCTACTGGGGCTCAGCCTGGGACTGTAAGAGTGTGTGTGCACATCCATGTAGGGGTAAAGAAATTACAACTTTAAAATAAAATGCTTTTGGAACTAAAAGTACTATTTGCTTTACATAGCAGCTCTATGAATACGTGACAGGTGGGATGGTCCTCCAAGGATCCCAGGAGGAGGGTCAAAAAAAAATGGATATGTTGCTTAAAAGGAACTTTTCTCAAAGCTTGTGTTGCATAATGAACTTGGGGACTAGAAATGGTTTTGAGGTACGCAAACACCAACCTGGAAGTCTTCAACACTCCATCAGCATCTGCAGCTGGTCACTTCATTAGCACTTGGGCTTTAAAAAATGGAGAGGTGATCTTTCAGCTGTGTCATAAATGACCATTATATAAAAACCCATCTGTCCAGGCTGTAATCATGTATTTTATTATATAAATTAGAAATACTTTGTTAGTATTCTGAGAGATATTGGGCCAGATTCAGCTGTGTATTTTTAAGCAGTTTAAGTCTGAGGAAACAGTTTTTCTACATCTATGCCAATTTAAGAGGGCAGAATCCTTTACCCAGATTATCACACGGTAAAAATGGCCCTTTACTTTTATCTGCCAGAATTTGAAGAAACTCATTAATAATGATGTGATGCTCTGGACTGCTGGGAAACTAGATAATTAAATCTTTACATTATGCGCTATGTAATTCCTAGAACTGGAGGGTGAGATGTTTATTGCACATAAATGCCTTATCATAAACTACTTGAATGGGTGAAATTCCCACAGTAATAATAGCTTTGATGATTTCCTGTGTCATGGCATTTATATTGTTTTTTTTTCTTTTTTTCTTTTCCGTACTGCAAATGCTGGAAGTATGCACATTAGAGGAAAACTTGTGCAAATATCTCAAATGCCAGTAAGAGAATCAGAAGACTATCTCATTGTACTATGTCTCTTCTTGTTTTATCTCAGGGAAGAGTGTGGCATGTGATCATCTCATGAAGGCTGCATCTTAATGCACTTCTGTGCATTTGACTTTGCTACCATAACATTTTTATAACACTGTAACAGAGTCAAACATGCCTCTAGTATTTTTTCTAAACTTTGTAAGGCAGATACATTGAATTTTGTGCAAGATAATTGTTGAGCCAAGAAAAGGGGACTGACATCTTCCTAGAAGAGCACTGCTGTCTGTCATAACTGGGCTGCAACACAGCAATAACCATCTCTCAAGTACTGGCTGACCCCTCTTTGAACAAGGGCTTTTCTGCAGAGATCTACTGAAGAGTTTCCTGTGACGAGGGAAAAGGCTGAAATGTGTCAGTGGGGCACACATCACAGGAGCCAGACTATGCGGTAGCCAGGTTTTGGGGGTCAGCCATAGCCACATAACAGAAGGGGTTTTTAAGACAGAGGGAGCAGAACTGATTTTCCCCTTTCCACCCCCAAAAATCTGACAAAGGCACTGCAGAAAGAGTGAGATCAAGGTGTGGAGAAAATTTGTCTTATGGTGAGGTCTTCAAAAACCTGAGTGTTTTAAGAATAAAGCTTCAGTGGTTAATATATTTTGTCACCAAGCACGTGCTTTGCCCCTTTCCTTCCTTCCTCCTGAGGCATCTAGTTTAGCTCCTCAGAGACCATATTTTAGATGAAGCAATGGATGGAAAATGTTTAATGGGTGAGAGGGCTCTTGGACACTAATTTGGGAATCCAATGCAGCTTCCTGTCAGATTGCAATGGAGGTTGTCAGATGAGAGGTCTGAGATGAGAGGTCTGACCTAGAAGCATACCCAAGAGAGAGAGCTAGAACATTGAGACTGTACTTAGCTATTCTCAGCTGGTTTAGAAGTATGTAAGATTTTGCAATGGAGTCTAAATAATGAGCTATTTGGGTAGGCTGTGTAAGTGTAAACATAATGTTTCAATTTAAACCTTCTGTATCTGATGATTTTTCTCTTCAATTTGCATTTTACAAATAACACAGAATTGTACAGATTCCCAAAAGTCATCAACAGGATGAAATCATTACATTGACAATGCCCTCTATGACTTGAGCCACTTTGAGCATTGTAGGCTGTTTTTCCTCTCAGGTTACCAGCTGCTGGAGGGTGCCTGATGAGGTATGACTTAGTAGCTATTTTCTGATAGCAAAGTTTAGGAAGAAACATCGATATTGATTCAAAAATGGTTATTAATAAAATTGTAATGTTAAATTATTCCAATTTTGCCTTTTCTCAATTTTAAAAGGTATCTGTGATTACTTTTATACCAGTGGTGACTGGAAAACATAAAATAGATGTTTATGGGTTAGGTTCTGGTGGATTTATTTTATGCTAGGAAATGCCCTGGATAAATAAAGGAATTCCTCATCCATTGTTAGTTAAGGATCAGTTTCAAGTGTCAAAAGATATAACATATTGTCCGTAAACCATTAAACATATTTTTATGCAGGCTCAAAAGCCATTTTTTACAATTCTTCAACTTTTCACACTACTTCCTTTTATGCTACAAGTTGGAAAGTACGTAGAAAGCTTTGTGCTTTGTATACTATATTTTGCCAGGAGCCTTTAATTATGTTTTGGAAGTGGCTTACATATCACTAAAGTGTAAAAGCAACTGTAAAGTGAAAAAGCAACTGATGAAGAGTTAAACCATCATTGTGTGTCACTGGAAAGAGCAAGGCCTTTCACAGAGGACTCCTGTTAGGTAAAATGGCATGATCCTTATTTCAAGAAAATAAACCTTTCAGTAGAGTCGAGCATCAGAAAGATTCTAGAATTTAAAAGAACCAAAGCATATTCTCTTTAGAAACATAAGAGAAAGTAGTGACATGCTGGTAGCGAAGGTGGACGCAGCTTTGGTTTGGCGCCATGTGATGGGAACATGTCAAGAGTATACTAGGAGTGGACCTAGGGTATGAGTCTGAGACAGTAAGAAGCCCACACTTCTGACCTGATATGGGTTCCTCCTGTCATGAAGTTATAAAAAAATGAGATTATAAAACAAGTGGCACAAGAAAGCATTTGTTCCTAACCTGAACTTTACTGCAACATTCATAGTTTATCCATTGGCCTATACAAATAAGTAATAATCAGATATATGAAAAAGAATGGAAAAGCAAAAGAGCTACAACATACCACTTGGGAATAGTGATTTTCATTTCATGAATGTTTCTGTAATATGATGACAAGACTGCATTGCTACATGAAAGACAAAGAGGTAAAGCATTGCCAAGGAATTAAACAGAAATTTCTATTTTGAAGACCTACCAGGTTATTGAAAATATTGTCATGGGGGACAGAGAACAGTAGAAAGATTTATTTTTGATATAAGATTATTTATATTCTTTTTTTATTATTATTTTTGATGACAACTCCACAAATGACTTATTTTTATAAAACCAGGTCTCAGGTTTTATAAGACTTAAAATTTCTCTCGCTTGATCATCTATAATCCTACAGTTTAGGTTATCTGTGCTACATTACATAGCTCAGATCAATCCTCAGATGAGATTTCTGTTCCACCTATAAACTATCTTTGTTACTCATGATATGTGAAGACAAGACTTGCAGCTACTTGGAAGAATAAGATATTCTGGACTCCATATGGGTAGACCAACTCACTGATGTAGTCTTTGTTAAAAGCTTTCCACAGAAAGATAAATAAAAAGAACTCAAATGAACTAGCCGTTGCTCTTGTTTGTGCTCTGGTTTTAATTTTTCTTTTCATTTTTTTATCAGTAAAAAAGTAATGATTAATAGGCACAATTATTTTCCTTGTCTTTAATCACTGTGTCCCCTAAGAGTTGGCAAGGGAGCCCATGCGACTAAAATAGCGGGAGTCAAGTCCCTGAACTGGCATTAACAGAAACAATTACTGAATGTTGGCCTCTCATTTTTTATTTCTCCAAATTATATGTTATAGAGGGGAGCTTTGTTTATTTCTCTGTTTGGATAAAACTGCTTGCTGCTCAGCAAATTGAAACATGCTTTTTCAATCCACAAAGAATCTGGCATTCTTTTTCCAGCTACAGAGTGTTTGCTCTGCTGGCCACAGACCCTCAAGCTTCTCGCTCCATCTCCTCCTGTTTCCCTGACTTTCTTTTTATCTTTCTTCTTGCGTTTTCCCCCATCTACTTCTGCACTTCAGTTTTTCTTTTTGCAATCAGACTGTACCACGGTACTAATGCCCCTGTTGTCTCATGTTGCTAACGTCTTCTTCTCCACTCACCACTTCTGTTTTGATATTATTTCCCTTTGAGCTCCTCTCTTACAGTGTTGGGAGCAGGTAGAGGAAGAAGCTCCCTGCTTTCCATTTTTCTGCCCTGTGACTTGCTGGTGCTAAGAATAATAGTTGCAAGGGAATTCTGCCTACCTTTATTATGAAGCATGCTCTTTTGCTCTGATGGAATGGCATGTAGGCATTCCAGCCAACAACTAAAATAGGCATCTATTCAGTGCAGATAAGACTTTAAGAGAATTTAGCTTCCAGCTGAAAAGAAACAGCAGTCACCACCGCCAGAAACCCTCAAGTATATACACACACTGAAAATGTTAGTTTTTATGACTGATAAATTTGGGACAACTTTTTATGGTAACAACAATAGGTACATCCTGACACCAGAGTGGCTATTAGCTTCGATCAAAAACTTGGAGATTTTAGAGATTATAATACCTTTTTAATGGCTACCTCTTAGTGCTAACAGGTGCAGTCAAACTTGTTGCAATAAAACTAAGCAAGCAATCCAAAAGAGACATGGAAAATTTCAAGTCAAATCTTTAAAAAGTGATAAGCTGTAGAAGCAACCAAAAATGAGAAGCAATCTCTAGTAGAGTATGTCAGGAAACCTTAATTAGAGACTTACTTAAAAACTGATGATGATTTGAAATTTTTATTTAAGTTTCCTCTGACTCTGCTGTAAAGAATAAATTGTGTTTTAGTTGTGTATCACAATAACACTTTCAGCTCATAACAAAAAGCAATATAATTTTGTTTCTGGGCTTGCTATGAAATTACCATATAGTTCTCATAATTTGTAATAATAGTTGCAATCTTGCAGTCTAGAACTTGGTTAATATTTTGCTGTAAATGACTTTATTTAAAAAGTGTGCACACTGGATTTAATTGAGTTTGTTATAGGCTGTTGCTTTTCAGCTTATATTTGCAAAACAGCAAACAGACAAAACCCCAAGAAGTAATACTTCTAATAATACATCTAATAAAATGTGTGATTTCTTTAAAGATTTAGGAGCATGCTGCAAGTTCCTTAAACTCACAAGTGTGTATTTCCATATTATTGAACTTCATACACCAGTCTGTTGCTGTTAGATTGGTTTGCCTTCCAGAATTTATTAAGCAACCTGACTAGCATCTGCCTGATGCAGTTTCTTCTTTTCCCCATCTTCTGCCCAAGAGGAAAACTATCTGAGTGAGATTTTAAAACAGATATTATGTGCATTATGCTGTGTGTTTATGCTGGATAAGGGAAATTTGAAGAAACATGCCTTTGACTTGGAATGAAAATAAATGAGCTTTTGTTGAGGTTCTTAACTCTGATGGAATTTCATTCCATGGTCTTGACTGGTCACTGAGGAAGACTTGTTTAGGACACCCATGAACTTCAGTGGGACTGTCTGTGTGTGTAACTGCCAGCAGTGAGAGTAGAAAGGTCAAGATCTGACACTTATAAATTATTTATTCTGCACTTGTAGTTATTATCCACCAAACTTTAAAAAAATGACTAGGGATTCTTTGTTTCTCAAGCATATGTGTGTATTAGTTTATACAAGGATTTTATTGGTGCCCAACTTCAGATGTCATAGGATGATCAAGTACCAGTAAAACATTATTTTGAGGGTTTTAAAATCTTCATAAGTAATACCTAACGCCTGTTCCACAGGATGCATGAAATGGCAGTGTGCATGTATTGAAATAAAATTTCAGTCCATGTGATATTCATAACTTCTCCTATGGGTAAGAGTTGTAGAGCATAAGCTGTGAACATCTGAGCCTTCATGGGCATTCCTGAACGTGCTGAGGATGTGCTCCTCTAGCACTGTTAACTTATCTGTAGCTGGAAAACTGAAGCACACAAAGAAAAAAATAGGCTCTACTGGGCTACCTTAGAAGACTGTGACAAAGTCATCGAAATGGAGCTCTCCTGAGGCTGGTTCAATTGTCTTTAAAAATCCTCTCTCTAGCGTATGGAAGATCTTAGTAGCCATTTGATCGTAGGTCCTGAATTTCTTTAGGTTTTTACAGTAGCATTTTAGTACCGATAAGATGTGCACTTTTGAAAAGAATCCACATTGTACAGCAGTCTCAGAGCATATTAACTGATTCCTTTGAGAAGAAACCAACATAATGCAGAAGTGCACCTAATGCAGTTAGCAGTTCAACTGCTAAATAGCATCCAGTCTGAAGTAAACCCCCCTAAAATGTGTATTGTTTGAACATCAGGTCATCAGCAGCAACCACTTTGCTCTACAAATCTATTTCTATTGTGCTGCACTTATAATCATAGAAGACTTTGGCTGGAAGGGACCTCCAGAGATCATCTGGTCTGATCCCCTGCTCCAGGCAGGATGAATTTTGAAATTAAAGCAAACTTTGTAAACAGACTGTGTTCAGGGTCTTGTCCAGCTGAGTTTTGAATATCTCCATAGACAGAGATTTCACAGCCTCTCTGGACAGATTCTTCATGGTGATTCTTTTTTTTCTAATGTCTAGTCAGAGTTTGTGTTCTTGCAGCTTGTATCAATTTCTTTTCACCCTATCACCATGCATGTCTGAGAAGAGTTTGGTTCCATCTTCTCTCCATCTTCTCTAGGTTAGACAGCAATAAGATCTCCATTTTGTCTTTTCTTCAAGCTGAACAAACCCAGTTTGCTCAGTGTCTCTTTGTACGCTGGGTGCTCTGGCCTCCAACCATCTTGATGGCCCTTCAATGAACCTGTTCCAGTATGTCAATGTCAATATTTGTTTTGTCCTGGAAAGCCCAAAACCGGACATGGTATTCCAGATGCAGTCTCACAAGTGCCAAATACTGTGTGTGTGTGTGTGTGTGTGTGTGTAATAATCACTTCCCTTGACCTGCTGGCTACAGTCTTAAAAATACAGCCCAGTATGTAGTTAGCCTTCATCACCACAAAGACACACTGCTAACTACTAGAACCCCCAACTCCTTTTCTGCAAAGCTGCTTTCTAGCTAGTTAACCCATGGCTTGTGTTGTTGTATGAGTTATTCCATTCCAAACACAGGACTCCATATTTTCCTTTTTTGAATTCTCAAGGTTTCTGTCGGCCCAGACTGTCAAGGTCCCTCTGAGTGGCAGCACACTGACTGCTCTTCCACACTGGGTGTCATCTTTGGACTTGCTGAGGGTCCATCCCACAGTTCATGCTGTTAACAAAGGTGTTAAACAGTATCAGTCCCAGCACCAACTCTAGTAACAGGCCACCAGCTTGACCCTGAAGCACTGATCACCACCTTTGGAACCTGATAGTTCAGCCGGTTTTCCACTCACCTTGCAGTCCATCTATCCAGTCCATCTCTCTCCAATCTGGCTGTAAGATTATTATGGGGGACAGTGTCAAAAGATTTGCTAAATTCAAGGTAAATGACATCCACTGCTCTCCTCTTATCCACAAAGACTGCCATCTTATTATAGTAGGCAATCAGGCTGATCAGGCATATGACATGACCTTGGTAAATCTGTGCTGGCTGTTCCCAATCCCTTCATGTCTTTCATGAACTCCAGGAAGATTTTTTGCATAATCTTCATAGGGACTGAACTCAGAGTCATCAGCCTTTTCTCTAGATCCCTTTTTTTGGATACAGATTCCCCCAGACACTTTTCCTTGAAGATAGGTGTGACATTTGCCTTTGTCCAGTCATCAGGATCCTCATGTAGACCTAACCTTTGATCTCCTCCATCTGTCATTATTCAGCCTTCAGACTATCCTATTTAACGTCCTGAGTCCTATTTCTGTATGCAAATGATGTGTGCAAGTACAACTGACCACAGTTTTTAGTTCCATTCCAGGCTTTGGTATGGACATATCCTCCATAATTGGATGTTTCACCTATGGAAGCTACTTCTTCACTTAGGAAAACTGCCTTTGCTTCAAACTGTTGATTCACTCAGCTGATTTGCATATGTACATCACTTCCCTCTCTTTAAACAGAAATTTATTCTTCTCTCTTCTCCATCAAATGAAGAACTTTCAGAATTTTTTTATAACTATTACTGGAAAAAGTATTTTCTATGCTACATTATCTAGGGAAAATGTTTTTTTCCTGAAGTATAAAAACAGCATTTTGACATGGTGCCATTTTATTGAAACTTGCAGGAATTACTCTCAAAGATGTAAGAAAGAAGCTGTCCAGGATAGATTCATGAGTTTATTCAGGCTTTTAACAAAAGAAATGATGAAACTCCAAATTCTGTATTCCAACATAGCCACTGATTCATGGCATTCACTCAAGTATTTAGTTTCAGAAAAGTGGTGCATGTAGGAGGGTGTATGTGTGTGGTACAGACAAACTGGATAATGTTTTAGGTTTAAAACATAACAGTTAAAAAGTGTAAAAATTTCATAACTCTCCAATATTCCATATGCAGGGGTATGAAGGGAATTTTTAATACCACACAGTTTACCATTGTGATCAAGTTCTGTCCCCAGTGTAATCAACGCTGGGTGTGTGCTAATGGGACAAGATATCTGCATATGAACTCCTAGATCAACTTGGAACATGCTGCATTCACCAGAAAGTCCTTTACTTCAGCCCCACTACCAAATTCCAATCAAAATCTGTTGTGCCCCTGTAGTAGGACTTCCACAGAAGTGAAGTCGTATGGGCTATGTTATCAAGACTTGTCAATATTTAGATTATTTTTTATTTGATTTTTGTCTTCAGCATAATGTCTTCCCCACTGCTCAGTCACTACTAGAAGACTATATCTCCTGCTCTTTTCTCCCTTAGCAAATGTATTTGTAATTTCAGCCTGACGTGAAATGATAACAGAGCCCTAACAATTATCTAAACTTTCTGGCTAGGGCAATTACATTAAGATCTTTACATTTACAGTATTTCATGTGCCTAATCCAAGATAAATCAACTATACCCTAAAGCAGAAAAATTAATGAAAAAAATGTTTCTATCCACTGAATCTCTGAACGGTGTCAGGCTCAATTTTAATTATACAATATTGTTTACTTGTTATTTGCTGAGGACAACTGCTATCACTCTAATCCCCTAATGTCTGATGAATGCCTATTCGACAGCAACAGTTTAAAATTTCCTGTCCATGTTCTTTTCACGCACACTAAGGTACTGTAATTTCTGGTGCACTGAAACCTCCACTGCCAGTTGCAAATATATATTAACAACACTGTTTGAAAAGCAAATTGGGCAGTCAAATCCAGCAAATTTTCATTAAAATCAAGTTTTATGTTTATATGAGAAAATAGTTAATGTTAAACCAACCTGAGAGAGATGACTGGCAGTTTGTTCTTGTTTACTTGGTTTAAGAAAAGAAAGTCATCTGCACAAATATGCATACTCAGTTAATAAGATTCTGACTGATTTCCATTCATTTCCTATTTCAAGGAATAGTACACTTCTTGAAATACACCATCAAAGCAAACCATTTGAGGCTAATATGGCAATTAGACACATGCCTAATTTGCCTAACCTTATCTGAATCTGAGTTTACCCTAATACTGACATCGTTAGGCTATTTCAGAGTTGCCTGAAGTTTGACTCACTTGAGACAGAAGCTCATTATTATTTCCATGCAAATCTAAAGTTACTCCTATGTTGGGAGGCTTGAGTCTAGAGTTAAACTGTACTGTGCAATTTACTTTAAATCTCAAGTATAACTGCTTCATTTGGAGATGTACTGTGTAGTTATTAGTAACAAGTAACTCTCACTCCATATTTAAATTTATAAATGTATAAATACATACACACACACACACACACGTTTCTTTACCAGTATCTTAGGAGAAAGGTTTATCATATTAAATTACTCTGACATAAGATAAATGAATATACAATAGGTATAGTTCAAGAGATGTATTCCTAGCCTTGAGTAAAGATCTCCTAAAGGATAGTCTGAAATTTCTATTTATATCTTTTCTGTCAGTGTTGTAACTTCAGTACCTGACTTTTTGAATATTGATGTCGCCAGGAGAACACTAGAGGAAGATATCTTTACTGCCCTCTGGCATGGATAGCATAGAAGAGAGAATTGGAAATCAGAGGAAACTCAACAAAAATATTCATAATCTAGCTGGTGAATGGCAATCTGGGCTGTATAAATTGGAGCTGCCACTTGCTGTTCAAGCTATCTGCTATGAATGGACCTAGATAGAGCCAAAAATGCTTGGACTGTCTGCTAACAGATTTGTTGATTCCGTCATTGTGAAGGGTTGTTTATCACCAATTTTAAAACACAGATTTCTCCTACCAGTAATACAGAAACACTCTCAGGGTGACCAGCTTCGTAAGAGAGTGTAAGAGTCATCTGAGCAAATATACGTGAGCTAATGATCTTAATCCTCCTTTACAGTCAATGGAGAAAAATAGGCATTTTACGGCATGATTCATCCCAAGCTAGACATCTAAAACAGGTCAGATGAAGTCTGCTCTAGAAGTGCCTATTTCTCTCTTTTGACTACAAAGGGAGCCCAGCATGACTACCTCAGAGGAAGATATCTATATTGTAAATGCCTCAAGTTAGGTGAGGTGAATCCCACACCTGTACTTTGAACATTTTGACCTGTGCCTACATGTCCCACTTTCAGGCACAACAATGGAACAGCTAATGCAGCACAGCAGAAAGCAAAGCTAACATTTCTGGCACATTTGTACAATGAGGCTTCAGGTGAAAACAGTGCTAAAAGACCTGTCCTTAGCCACGAGCAAGAACATAAACAGCCATCCTTATTTTTTCAAAGCTATTTATAGACATTTCACCACTAAATACAAGATGCTGAGACAAACTGTTATCAACCTGGTAGGAATAAGCAAGTCCACGTCACATTAATTCTTCTCCTCCTTCACATGGAAGGCACAGAAAAGACCATTAACAGCATTTGAATTGCCAGTTTTGTTTCCCCTCCCTATCTGCAGCATTGAAAACTCCTGGAGATACTGCAGAATACCATAGCTTTCGGGCATTGTAGTGGAAAGCAGGTGACCTGGAGGTATATAACTTCAGATCAAAAGAAAATAATGTAACCTCGCTAGCAATCTAAATGTATGAATGAAACTGGCTGCCAGAAGTGGAGTAATCAGTATAGCTAAATGCATTTGTTAGTACTTGTGTTGTCCTCGTTACCAGTTTGGGCTACCCCAGCCCCTTACAGGTCTCAGTCAATACCTTCGCTGCTTATTCTGGGGATGAACAGTCAATTGCTTTACATCTTTAATAGGCAGCTTTTGGTCAGGTACCCCTTAACTCATTTGATTCTTTCCAATCTGCATCACCAACAGCAGCAAATTGTTGCCAGTTGAGCTACAGTTAATGTCATTAGAAAAAAATAAAGTGACATAAAAATTATAACATGTTCTTGCCAAAATCTGGATAACAGTCTTGAAGTTTCAGATATGCATACATAGCCACAAATGAGTCCACTCAGAGAATAAAATATCCTTGCATTCTCTCTCTGTTTTGCTCTCAAAGTTTGTATTGTGTTTCAGCTAAGTCAGTGTCAATCTTTTTCATGCCTGTATTAGAGATTCTATCAAAAATACACTGGAGAGTCTCAGACCACTTCAGAAGTGCTGTAACCCTATAATGACAACACTCATTAAGGAATATGATGCACTTGCACTGGTACAATAATGATTTTGCCCACAGGCAATCTCTCAGGACACAAACTACTCCCTGACACTTTTCCTGCAGCTGTTACCTTTCTGCATTGTATTAAAGGAAGCCCTATTCCCATCCTAGCAATATCATATAGTTCTAAATCTAATCCTTTGATTTATGCATGTAACCTTCTCTATATGCCCTCCTCCTCCAGCCCACTTTCTCTTATTCCTACACAGTGCTTCAGGTTTCTGCTGAAACTCATCAAGGGTGAACAGATGTGTACACCTATGTTATCTTAGGCAAAAGTGTGATTCTCTCTTCTCTGGATATTTTCAACTGTTTGCTAATACATGTATCACTGCACTGTTAAAATGAAGACTCTTTTTCATTTGGCTTTCATTTTTTAGCTTTGTCTTAAAGTATTTTGTCAATGGAAGCCTAGTACAAAATGATTCCCTAGCCAAGGAAGATGGTCTTTCTAGCATGGCAGGTGAGAAAAACAATAAGAGCTCTAACATTTGGAGTATTCTCTCTTAATTGTATTTACTATCAAATATGACTTCTCAGCAGTATACTCAACCTGTCACATCAGAAGAGAAGAAGATACTATCGAAAAAATATTAAAAGGAAAATAATTCCTATATCATTTACCTCACTGATAAATATTGGTAAAGCTAGCATTCAGCTGAAGAGTCACTCTAGGCTTAATACACTTTCTGAGAGTAAGCCATAGACTAGTGATCTCTACTCTGTTAATACCATGTTCTATATTTGGAAAAAAAAATCACTGAAGCTAGAGAATTCAAGCTGATGCAATATGCGTTAGCTCACTTTCTGTGTAGCAGCTTCCCACTCCACAGTTATGCTTTCATTTTGCATTGATGAGACCTTTCTTTACCCCCTATGTTTTACAGATGAGGCACTGATATAAAACTCAACCAATGATTTAGAGTCTTAGCATCCCATTGAATTCAGTTTGAGTTAGGAGCCTAAATCTTATCTTGGATATGGGCTCAAAACCACATCTAAAAGCATTTTTCCAGTGAAAACAATTTTCTGACAGAGTGGTGGTAAGTTATCTGGTCATTGTGCCTTTGGACTCTACAAGTGAGGTGAGTAGATATTGCTACAGTGCTCAATCATACAAAACCACAGCTGCCTCATCTGTAACCACATGGGGACAAGTTAATCCCATTAGCTTCAGCAGAGTTATCTTGTTGACATATTTGACCCTAAGTCCTTGCCTAGAACACAGAAGGCTGATGACTTCTGGACAATAACAGAACATCAAAGGACTGTAAGTGAATTTTTCTTTTGTCACTGTTTCTTTTTGTCACTGTCAGCCTAGGAGTTGGCTAAATTGTAATAGCCCATTACTTATGTATACTTCTGAGGCCTAGGCATGTGGAGACTGCAGTTGTGGAGACATGAATAGGATGTACTGAATGGATAGACTTTACTTTTAAGTTTTCATTTCTACTAGTCAGATCCAGCAGGATTAAACTGGAACAGGATGTGCTGCAATTTGTATATATCCTAAGCAAATTATCATCTCAGTACAGAAAGCAGAAAAGATCTTGTGACCTAGCAGGGCATCTGAGGCATGATATCTACCAAAGATATGACTGAGGTGATAGGGCTTGCATACCACTTCTTCCTCAAGAACGCTCTTGACCAGTTTAATTCTCAGTTTGGGGCAGAGCTCAAGACCGAGTGCTGTCTTCCAACCCAAGCTTTTTGTGGCTTATGTTTTTGTCAAGCCAATGACCTAACTGCCTGTACATATGTGAACAGCAGTGTGGGGGCTGGCAAAGGAAGATCATTTGCATATGCTCAGCCACACATGCAATTGCATCTAGAAATCAGGCCCTATGCAGCTCTTTGCATCATTAAAAGCAGAAGAAAAAAAATCTGCACAAAAGGTCATTTAAAGCCAATTAAGAGAAAGCAAGCTCTGTCACTCTCTCTTATTGTTTTCTACTTCTCTTAAGATCATTTTATTTGCAGAACTGATCATGGGCATACACGGTTTGCCATGTCCAGCTTTAGTCTCTAGACAGCTCACCTGCAGGGTGACACAACTGCTACTTCCTTTCAAGGTTAGCCTCCGGTGGCTCTTTTGATCAATTAAACTCAACTTTAGAAAATGATCTTGCTGCAGGGCTGTTTTAATTTTGGCATCATTATTGGGGTCACTGATGTCCATGTAATCGAATCTGATAAGTGTGTCCTAGGTACATACGGTATCAGCCCGCTTTGAAGCGCTGCCTAGAGTTCAGCAGATCCCAAGCAAATGTTATTTCATTTCCCTATCAGCCATGATTTCCATCACACAGTTTTTCTGCTTATTTTAGGTGCGGTTTCACAACCGGTGGAAAAGGAAGCTCGCTTTCACTGCACACATAAAAATACACATTATCAAAGTCCTCCCAGACATATCAAATCTTTTGAGACAAACCTCGTAACGGCTTTAGTACCTGGGAGACGCCAGACCACCGCCCCGCTGCAGCAGAGCCCTGCCGGCTGCTTCCGTTGGGCGCTGAGGGAGAAACCGCCCCCTCGCCTTCGCCTCCTGCGCCTGTGGGGAGCTGGGAGGAACTGGAGGTCTCTCCCTTCACCTTTCAGCTTTCCACGCTCCTTCCGCAACCCCAGCTCTCCCAGGGCGGAGGGGGGGGGATGTCTCAGTCCACCCAAGGCGCCGCCGCTTCCCTCTGCCCGGGCTGCCCTCGCCTCACGCCGCGCCGAGGAGCCAGGTGAGGGCACCACCCGCCCTCCCGCCCGCGCGGCGCTGCGCTGCGCATGCGCAGCCCGCTCCCAGGCATGCTCACTGGTGGGGGGGGGAGAGGGACGCGGTGGCGCGGCGCTGTGCTGCCTGGCTCGGCTCGGCTCGGCTCGGCTCGCACCATGCGGCGGGCGGCCGCGTGCCTCCGCGCGC